>NC_062540.1:14874298-15019298 GCF_022655615.1 Tachysurus fulvidraco
TTTTATTATAGCCAGACATAATAAAGTGAACTCCACACACACACTCAAACATACACACACACACACACAAACATACACACACACACGCACACACACACACGCACACACACACACGCACACGCAGACAGCCGATTGGGCAGTAAGATCATTCTTTTCTTAGTTTCATGGGGGAAAAGATCATAAAGTTCGTGGAAGTTATAAGAGCGTGACCTTACAGAGCACATCACATAACAAAACACTTAATATAGTACATCTGTGTGTGTGTCTGTGTGTGTGTGTGCGTGTATGCGTGTGTGTGTGTGTGTGTGTGTGCGTGCGTGCGTGGAGTTCTTTGGTGTGTGTATATGGAGTCTATTTTGTCTGTCTAACTGACAGTGTATCTCTCTCTCTCTCTCTCTCTCTCTCTCTCTCTCTTTCTCTGTCTGTGTGTGTGAGTTTGCTCCTCATGGTGATTTTCAGACAGAATGTGTTTTTCATCTCTGATCAACAAACGCACCACTCACACACACACACACACGCACGCATGCACACACGCACAAACACACATGCACACACACACGCACACGCACACACATACCACACACACACCACACACAATCACACACACCACACACACTTGTTAAGCCATGGGTCAGGGAGAAGATTGTGTCCTCTCAGCTAATAAGAATAAAGTGGCAGGATCTACAAGGTGTTGTGTATGCACTCTGTTTTTTGTCATCATTAAAATAGGTTCAGTGCTGGGTGTGAATTTACACACAGACTAGAGTGGAAACCATAGTTTGTTTGAGCATGCCACCTGTGTATGTGTGTGTGTGTGTGTGTGTGTGTTATACAAACACAATTTAAAACCATATTTTGACAAAATTCTTTCTGTAATTCTTTTCTGGATTTATTTGGAAGCATAGACTACAATACAGAAGTTGTTTTTTATTGATTTTCAGCCCTAGATAAGATATATGTGTGTTTAATGTGCAACATTGAGCAATAGTTAGTTATTGTCCAAAAATCCATGTGCCCTGGTATGAAATGCACTATTTATATCTTTAGGGAGCAGATTATTCTGTACGTGTTTTTGTTGCTCATTGCATTAGAGTTCTTTTTGAATGCTCACTTTTGAACACGTTTGTTGATTTTAATATTACATTTCCAACTAAATCTGCTGAGGCATAAAGGAATTCTATAACATCCTTAACGTTCGGGAGATGTCGTGGAGGGCGCGGTGTCACTGAGGCAGAGTTGAAATAAATCTGCTAGTCCTCGAGGGCATATCGAAACAGAGCAAATATTTAGATTTGTTTCTGCAATCCGGCTGGCTTGTTGATGAGTTTGGTGTACGAGTGCTCTCTCTCTCTCCCCGAGCTCTGTCTCGATACACACCCGAGCCAGCTGTCTGAATCATGTCTGCGAGATTAAGCAACCCAGACTATCAGAATATATTCTTGTCAGGTGGGTGTGAGTGACGGCTAACGAACGTCAGAGCCTAAAATGGAATGGAAGCTGCTCTTATTTTGGAAAAGGGGCTCGCACAGACGTAGACTTTCCGTCCTATTGCATGAGAATACAAGCGCGATGGCTTTGTGTGAGAGTACGTGTTGTGTTGTGTAGTGCGGCTGGTGTGCAGGCTCTATGTGTTTTAATTGGCAGGACTCCGGACCCTGGGGCTGGCCCACCTGCTCCTCGCTCGCCCCATTGGCAGCACTGGGAACCAAAAAAAGCTGACAAAACGGGGACACAAGAGGGAGACAGAATGAGACCGTGTGGTCAGAGTTGTATCATTAAAGAAAAAAAAAAAGTCTGACAGTTATGTTTGATGAGGATTTGGCATTGGAAATCCGGGCGCATTCCAATTTTGCTGTTAAAAACGGCACCGTGAATCATAACCTCTTTGAATATGCATGGCATCTTTTGCTTCTCTAAGCCGATCGATTCGAAAAGGTATGACGTGTTACCTTGGCTCAGTGATTTCGCATGACATATTGCTCCACAGTCCTGAACAGAGAAGCTACTTAGAAAGATTAAGGTTGCCACCTTTACCGCCTCAGACTCTGTTTATAGTAATTACACAAACATGCACCTGGAATAAATGCTAATCCACGAAGCACTGGGATATCTCTATAAAAAACAGATCTGACTTGAGCATCTGGAATGCAAGCAAGTTTTCTTGAAAATAAAGTACGTAGCCTACTTAGTTATAAATAAATACAATAAATGAAGAAGTCTTCAGGGTCAGTGGCAACACGATGGGATGAAGACTATTTTTGTTTGCTTCATGCATTATGAAGAAATCCAGAAAGCATCATAGTGCACGACTGTGACCTGAGAAATATTTTGGTGTATATGCTCTTAATATTGCATAGTCAATGAGGAGCAGGCTGGATGATGGACGCCAGAATGTCACTGTCCTCTCTGCTTGGTATTAATGAAGTCTTCTCAGCTGTGGGTGTCGGGCAAGTGGCGGCAGTGAAGGAGAGATGGAGAGAAGGAGAGAAGTCGGGAGGCAGATCTCCCTGGCTGATGGAGGCAGTTAGACCTATTATTAGTTCGACAGTGGAAGGATTGATGCACACAATAGTCAGTGTGTAAGCAGAAAGCCGGGAACGTGAAGGAAATTTTAATAGTGAGAATCTCCGACATTATGGAGGCCTTCATTAACATTTTCACACATGGCTGCCTAACAAATGAGAAAAGAGCTGTGCCGTACTGGCACATTTATCACTCTCTCTCTGCTTGGCTCCATCCTGCCTGTGCCTTAGCTCCTTTTGCCTCTAGAGGAGACAAACAGCAGAGCCGAGGGATGAAACTGGAGCCCCTAAACCCTCAAATTGGGGCATTTTATTAACCATGATGCGCTTTTGCTCTGTCCCAGCATGTTCCAGCCTCCAGACTGTCCGAAGCATACCCCTACACGTGCGTTTGGATACACCTTAAAACGTTGCTATGCACTTTGTGTTCCCACCTGCTGACTCGTTGAGAAATGTTTTCAGGGGAAAATTTTTACCCTCTGAGAACTTCATTAGAATGACAAATGGCACGCTGCCGTAAGTGGAGGCATCGACAGCGCAGCAGCCAAAGAGAGATCCAGGAGAGTTGACATATTCGGTGGGAAATGAATTACACTCTATTAGACTCTATATGATTTCTGAGAGAGCAAGACGATCCGCTAGCATGTCTGTCTCACCAGTTTTGCTGACTCACGCATACATATTTTTTTCTTCTTTTGAACTGGTGCAAAACGAAAGAGATAGAGAAATGCAAGGGGTTTTGGACTTCCCTGACTGCCGGGTGCATACAATGCTGGAGTTTCTTGCCTTTGCTGGACTTGTAGGAGTTCTATCATTAACCTTCCCACTCGAGTTGCAGCCAGGTGTGAAAATCCTGTCTTCTGCCCGTTCACGGAACCATGAATAGAGTGCTGGTGGATCAGTTGATTTGGCCCAATGCCAGTTCTTTTCAGTATCAATACTGGAAGTTTCAAAGAAGTGCTTAGGCATGGAGTGAAACTGCCTAATGTCCTTAAGACAAAGGGAGATATTGCAGCGGACACGGGGCTAGAAATCAATTTCCCATTTACGGCTTTAATTTGAGTGCGATGGGCGGGGAGATTATGGCGGCGCTTACCTGTAAGCTCTGTTCTGATGAGCTGTACCTGCCGCCTTGGGTCAACCCAGCCTGACCTCTCTGCTAATTAAAGTTCTGGATTGATCAGCAAACAACACGATACCGATCTGTCCTTAACGACCCCCACCAACAACATAGTCTCCTGCCAACATCTTGATAATAGCTTCATAAAGTAACAAAGTAACAGCTAATGGCACTTTTTAGACCTCGCCCTGTTTGACCGGCCACTTAAGAAGAGCTACATTGCTTATTCTGGCTCCGAGACAAACAGCATCATGTCAGGCTGGTCATGCGGATACAGCTGGCTCTCAGGCTGTCCTCTCATCGTGTCAGGTTGATGATTCAGTGACATCGGCCAGCCTTTCTGTATTAGCAGATTTAGCAGTTTAGTAAAGTTTTTATGCTGAATATTCCATATGCAGTCCATTCATCTTTTTATTCCTGTAGTGGATTAATATTGACATATTCAAACCTTGTGAACAGTAGCATTAATAATTTCCAAGCTTTGCCCTCTGTCCTCTCGCAAGTCGTTGCCTTTGACATCTTATCTCTGGTTTATTGATCACAAGATGTATGACAAAATGGCAAAAAGTGATGCATCACCATAATATTTTCCTATAAATTGAGCTCTTTAAAAATAAAAAGCTCTGATGTCATCTGATCTGATATAGTCATTTCTCAGGATGTGTGTAGTCAGCTGTGGATAAGCAGGATCAACTCGAGCTAGGCGCTAGGCTTCCCCTTCATACGTGCGTCTTTTCTCTGGGCTGCATGTTTAATGAGGGACTTTTTGGCGGACCCCTCGGAGGAGTTAATTAAACTGATACGGGCAGAAGCTGATGAGCCACACCGCTCTGACCTTGAGGCTGCACTCCCCCTGTGCGTGTGCAATTACACCTGCATAATCAGTGCTGTGAACAGCGGCCATAACCGCCACTTCCTCCTCCTCTTCCTTCTCCCCTTGCTCCTACTACTGCTACCGCTGTGCCACCACACGGCCACCATCCACTTCACCGTTCCCTTTTCCCATGCAAGTAACACATAATACAGCAAGACATCACCAAGCACCATATCTTCCCAACATGACAGTTACACTGCTCCTCAGTGGTAGCCTATGGAAAGCAGCAGTTCCCCCTTGGACTGGGAGACTCTCGTCTGTTTGGCGTCATAGCACTTGTAAATGATCTCTCTATCAAAGCCGCTTACATTAATACGGCCGACCAGCGATTTTCTTTAGCTTCCCTGTTGGCTGGGGAAGAGCTGCAAAGCTTCCAGGATATTAGACTGGTTTTTATCAGTCTGGTTGAATTGTACATTTCCATTCAATTTCTGTTGCTGTTCATGGGTGAGCATACTTTTGACTTTGTTTCCAAACAGAACTTTGCAGAAGAAACTCTCTGTCATCTGTTTTTGTTTGTGCTGCTGGTTTTCCAGTGCATATTTCATACTACATATTTTCTTGTATTTTTATTTTCTTGGCCACATTCTCTCTTTGGAGCACCATTGAGACTTTGTTAGTGTTATTTAGATGTGTCTCAGTCTAAAGTACCATAAAGAAGCTGGAAAAAGATCAACCCAAATATAAAAATTATTATCAAGGAAAGAGAAGAATCCTTTATTTATTTGGCATATATACTGTACATTATGGCAGAGTGAAATGATTTTCTTTCCATATCCCAGCTTACTAGGTAGTCAGGGTCAGCCTTGATACAGTGCCATCACTGCCTATAATAGCTGCAGCAAATGTACAGAAAATAAACACTTTATTACAGATACAAACACAATAATGGATAATTAAGTTTTAGCCATATTAATTAGAAGAACAATAACAATATACAGCACTGTCATTTGCTTTCTGTGCATGTGCATATGTGCTCATGAGAGTTTTCCTGTATTCTGGCTTAAGGCATCAACATGTCTGCAATATAATGTCTGCAATAATTGTACCACCTGTGCAAGCTTACATGCAAGCTTACAAACTCTTAGCAATTTTGTATCAGGCTTCATATAAGAGTGCTCCAATACTGCAGAGGGCGCTGTTTAAAGGTTCTGACAGGAAGAAGATTGTCGTGTTTCAAATCATGCATCTTGGAATGGATCGTTTCTGGACACATGAGAGATGAGATGCCTCATGTTTATGGCTTAGCAAATGAAGCCTCTACACCATGTCCATTTATTCTGGTATTACATCATATTGTTTGCATAAGCGAACCGAATGTCGTCTCCACAATAAGTGTGCAGAAATGTATGAGAGAATCACAAAGCGTTGTGCGTCTTACTGGAATATTCCACACCGGTGCACAAATCAGGATAAATATTTTTGATGGTATTTTCTGTAAGGGAGGTGATAATAGGGCAACATAAATATATTTACATTTTAATGCAGCATTTCAGCTTATTTCATGACTGATTTTGCACATTTTATTACCAGAGACGTAGATATTTGCTGACTATGTTATGGCACATTCCATGTAGATCCACGTTTATCCATCATAAACCCTGCTTTTGTAGCTTGGTGTATTTCTGGTTTGTTTTTGGAATGTCAGAGTGATGATGAACAGTCAAAAAGTAAAGATTAAAGTCTAGTCTTATTTATATACAGGAAATATACATAACTTGACATCACTGAATCATTGACATTAAATTCAGACAAAATGTTGCATAGGTTTTGTTAAAAGATTTGCAAGCAGATTTATGAGATTCACTTTGGCAAGCTAAAGTCACAACGTTGCCATTGTGTGATTCTGAGCTGCAAGGATTGTTGTGAAAGATCCTTGGCTAAGATTCGGTGTGTTTCATCTTCTGAAGAAGTTTATTATAGTTTATAGAACACTTATGACAAAAGACTTGTGAACATCAAGGAGTTTTTCTATTGGACATCAAAATGGGGTTTGTCTAGTGGACATTGAAATGGGTTTGTTTAGAGGACATCAAAGGGTTTGTTTAGTGGACATTAAAATGGGTTTGTCTAGTGGTCATCAAGGGGTTTGTCTAGTGGACAAAAAAAAAGGTTTGTCTAGTGAACATCAAGGAGTTTGTCATGTGGACATCAATGGGTTTGTCTAGTAGACATCAAGGGGCTTGTTATGTGGACATCAAGGGGTTTGTCTAGTGGACATTAAGGGGTTTGTCACGTCTAGTGGACATCAAGGGGTTTGTCTAGTGGACATTAAAATAGATTTGTTTAGTGGACATCAAGGGGTTTGTTAAGTGGACATGGAAATGGTTTTGTCATCTATATGGGTTTATCTAGTGGACATCAAGGGATTTGTCTAGTGGACATCAAGGGGTTTGTTAAGTGGACATGGAAATGGTTTTGTCATCGATATGGGTTTATCTAGTGGACATCAAGGGATTTGTCTAGTGGACATCAAGGGGTTTGACTAGTGGACATTGAAATAGGTTTGTCTAATGGACATCAAAGGATTTGTCTAGTGGACATTAAAATGGGGTTTGTCTAGTGTACATATAGTGGTTTGTTTAGTGGACATTGATATGGGTTCGTCTAGTGGAGAACAAGGGGTTTGTCAAGTGGACATCAAGGGGTTTGTGTGTGGACATTAAGGGGTTTGTCAAGTGGACATTGATATGGGTTTGTCTTGTGGACATCAAGGGATTTGTCTAGTGGACATCAAGGGGTTTGTGTGGTGGACATTATGGGGTTTGTCTAGTGGACATCAAGGGGTTTGTGTGGTGGACATTAAGGGGTTTGTCTAGTGGACATTGATATGGGTTTGTCTAGTGGACAACAAGGGGTTTGTCAAGTGGACATCAAGGGGTTTGTGTGGTGGACATTAAGGGGTTTGTCTAGTGGACATTGATATGGGTTTATCTAGTGGACATCAAGGGATTTGTCTAGTGGACATCAAGGGGTTTGACTAGTGGACATTGAAATAGGTTTGTCTAAGGGACATCAAAGGATTTGTCTAGTGGACATTAAAATGGGGTTTGTCTAGTGTACATATAGGGGTTTGTTTAGTGGACATTGATATGGGTTTGTCGAGTAAACATCGAAATGGGTTTGTCTAGTGGACAACAAGGGGCTTGTCAAGTGGACATCAAGGGGTTTGTGTGGTGGACATTAAGGGGTTTGTCTAGTGGACATTGATATGGGTTTGTCTAGTGAACATTGAAATGGGTTTGTCTAGTGAACAATGAAATGGGTTTGTCTAGTGGACATCAAGGGGTTTGTCAAGTGGACATCGAGGGTTTTTCTGGTGGACATCGAGGGATTTGTCTAGTGAACATTGAAATGGGTTTGTTTAATATACTCCAAGGGGTTTGCCTAGTGGATATTGTGGGGTTGCATTAGTGGACATCAAAATGAGGTTTGTCTCATGGACAGTGCAATACAGCAGCTGTCATTATGAATACACGTTTAGTCAGGTTTATGACTGACTAAGGCTTTGTGTAGTCATAAGAACACTGTATGTATTAAACTTTCCTTAAATGTTTTTTATAGGCAGCATAACCTGTGTAATAAAGCTGTGTTTTAAGTAAGGATTAAAACATTGACACGACACGATGTTATTGAGCAATAATTAAGGACAAGAGGGTGTGGGCTAATATTAGCACCCTGAAACTGATCTTTTTCTGACAGGATGTTGTTTGAGCCACAGTATTTTACAACTGTTACTACATCATAACTTTAAACTGATTATAGTTCTATTTAATTGTGGTTGAACATCCGTGAGACAAGTTAGCTCCTGTCATTGCTGATGTTAAGCAGCTGTTCCGTCACCAGTCTTTTGTGAAGTTACTAAAAAACAAAAACAAAGCATGTCATCTTTTAGACATCCTGAAGACTTTACTGTGTCTGAAATCTTACTGTTATAAAACACTATAAGGCATTTGAATAACAGCCAATGCTGCTTGAATCGATTCAACACCTTCAGACCAATCAGATTTTAGAATAAAACAGTGCTAAGGGTTTAGATGAAATACAAAGCTATGTTTCTGCATTTCTATAATTCTATATTTGCATCCTAAACAGAAGTTTCAGACTCCTTCCTTTGTGCCTGTAATCTGATCACAGCAGTCACGTGCTATTTATTAGTACAGTCTTCCCACAGAGCCTTGAGTCCAGATGAAGACACAGGAGAGGGAATCATGGGATAGCTTCTCACTCACCGGCGATCGCATGGCTGCCGTCTGTGTCCAAGCACGACCCTGGGATGGTCTCGTTTTCATCTGCCGTCTCTCACCTCCTGCTTTTAAAGCTGTCTCTCTCAGCCACTCCAGCCTCGACTCGAATAAAGCAAGAACGCGGGAAAAAGAACGAAAAAAAATGTTTTCCGAGAATGGAATGTCACAGTAGATAAGCATCACAAGCTGCTCCATATTTATTATGTGCAACAATTTGACTAACAGAGAATTTAGATTAATAACGCTGAGCCGCGGGAAGTAATTTCCTTTGGAGAAAGTGATTTACATGCAGCGTCGCCTGGAGAGAAGCTTACCCAGGTTTCTTTTTGTGGTGTCAGCTAAAAATGATGACATTTAAAACAGTGTCCAAGGTTAATAGGTCCTCCTCCTGCTTATGAACTTTATCATGCTGTCTTGCTCTGAATGCCGGAGCAGCTTTATTGTAATGTTACGCTTCAAAGACAGCAGAAACGTAGAAGTCATTTTAAGGGTATTGCATCTCACATGGCATGAACAGTGTTTGTCAGGCGTAACCCCTTTGCTGTGGCATCGAACTTTGGAAACACAGAGCCGCTTTTGCTAAACTGCAATCTTTGAATTAGATTAACAGGAGGCAAAGCAATGATTGGAACAAAAGTAGGCCGATTATGATGTTATGACATTATATTAAAGAATTGTTCGCCCTGGTCTTTTTTTTTTTCCTTTTCTGCTCTGTGCTGTGGTTTGGGATGTATTACTCATACTTCTGCTTCTGTTTGATTTCTCCACAACCCTGCAGGGCGAAAGGTGTTCTGATGAAGTGAGCTCCTTGCAAAACCCCGTGCTGTGAGAGAGGGGGGTCCAGCTCGGCGGAGAGAATGTTTTTTTTATGATCGCCTCTTCCCCGTGTCATGCGTTTGCTTTTAACGAGCTTGGCTCCCCGGCCAGTCAGCATGAGCGTTATTGATAAATGATTAACGGTGCAGAAGGTGCGAGGAGTTGGATTGGGCCTTCCTGCGTCGAGCAGGAGCGCTGTTGAATATTTCATTGGCACACAGATGTGCTGCTGTCTATATAACTGCTCCTGGCTCCTTAGCCTTGCTCTGTTAGAGTTCCATGAATTTTCCCTTTACTCTCTTCCATCTGTAGAGCTGCACCTTTACAGCCAATCATCTTCACAGTTTAACACTTTTGCAGCCAGAGTGTGTGTAAAGTATACACGCTACAGCTGTCCTCAATGCTAGTTTTTAATACCAGATTGCTTTTTAACAAAGTGACAAGCTATGCATATGTTAAAATATTGTCTGATCTGCTTGTTTCTAGTCCTGAAAGTATGGACCAAAGACATTTTTTAGTCAGTGCTACGCTGCCATCTCCTGTTTGAAGATCTCAGGGTCATCAGGCAGCAGGTTTGGAGTGTTAGGAAGGAGAAAAGGGCATTATGATCAAAGATCTTTTTCCTTTAATCCTCCACATTCAACAGCCAGACTGTAAGAGCAACTCCCCCATACACGCGCTGCTAAACTCGCCTAAAGTGCTGCTGCTATTTTTACTTTTGATGACAGCAAAAAAAGGCCTGCTGACAGCATACATTAGAATTTGGAGGAATTAAAGGAACAAAGAACTAAAGGATGAGTGTGTACATGTGTGGGTGTGTGCATATGTGTTTGTGCGCCTGGGTGAAATGAATCAGTCGGGAGCACGAAAAAAAGAGCCTCCTCCAAACTGCCTGCCTGAGACTGCTGGCATCTGGGGATCCAAATTTGAGAAATCACAAGGGCTAAAACCTATGAACATGCACTGAGATGTTATATGGTGGTGCATCGCATATACTTTGTGTTGTGAAAAATGAAAGATAAATGACAGATCTGTTGAGTAAACAGTATGTCAGCTATAAAAGTGCACATGTACTGGTGTTGTGTGATCCCAGCAAGTTTATGGCTGTCAGAATGAATCTTTTTTTTTTTTTTTACAAATTCTAATTAATATTAAAACGGCAAATTCTATTCAAAATTGTACTCCACTAAGGCATCAAAGTGTCATTTATACTTAATTTTATGTTATTTTTGTCTATTTTTTGCTATTTATTTATTTACTTATTTATTTATTCATTCACTACCGCTTATCCGAAACTTCTCGGGTCACGGGGAGCCTGTGCCTATCTCAGGCGTCATCGGGCATTGAGGGAGGATACACCCTGGACGGAGTGCCAACCCATCGTAGGGCACACACACTCTCATTCACTCACACACTACGGACAATTTTCCAGAGATGCCAATCAACCTACCGTGCATGTCTTTGGACAGGGCAGGAAACCTGAGTACCCAGAGAAAACCCCCGAGGCGCATGCAAACCACACACAAGGCGGAGGTGGGAATCGAACCCCCAACCCTGGAGGTGTGAGGCAAACGTGCAAACCACTAAGCCACTAAGCCACCATGCCCCCATTTATTTATTTATTTATTTATTTATTTATTTATTTATTTATTTATTTATTTATTTTTGGTAATGTCCAGTTTGCGCAAGTCTGAGCCCTCCGTCTCGTATCTGCATGTTTTATGTACTTTTGTCGCTGATCATTGGCTGGTGCACAGGTGCTCCTAAGTAAATATCTGCTGCAAGATCATTACGCATTATGTAGTGAGCATACAGTATATTATAAATAGAAAGAGTGGTATTGTTTATGAAAGAATGTGCAAACACAGGATGTGGAAAAGGCCAGCCCGTGATCTTGTTTCTGAATGAAAATGAGAATCTTTGCTAATCTCACTGATAACTTCAAAATAACAGCTGCTACCTTGTTATTTAGTAGATAGGGACATCAGTCTTTGCTAATAATAACTGTGGTGTGAGTCATTAAAGCGATTACGATCTCACTGAAAGTAGCCTTCAGTGTAGCTATAAAGCACAGACTGCACTACAAACTAGAATATTATCAGATAATATTTTTTTGCCTTTCTAGCACTTTGTCGCACGATTACTGGGATCCATGACAACAAGAGTAGACAAGTGAAAAGGCGCTGAAATAGAGACAGCGCAAGCGATTTTTGAGTTGCTATGAGACGTCAAGCTTTGTGTTTATTGTTACCTAAAGTGTGGGATAGCACAATAGAAATGATTTTTTTCACATTTCTCATTCTTTGTGGCTCATATAAAGGTTGAGTGTTTTTTTTTTTATTATTATTATTATTATTATTCACTATAGCAACATGAACAAAACCCCAAATCTTTAAAACTCAAACATGATACATTAACAGATAATAGTTTGCATTTTAAATACCAGTGAATTCATTGCAGTGTTGCATTTCCAGCTCGTAAAATCACAGACTTTATTTGCATCTCTCTGTCCTTTTAGACGGAGTGCGTTCTATCCGTGCTTCATGCCTCATTTAAGTATAAATAGGAATGTTTACATTTGGCGAAGCATTGATTGCTCATAGGTACAATATGGCACGGGGGCAGTAAATACTACAGGGAGGCTGGACTTAATTGTTTTGCTATGAACATAAGCAAATGTAAATAGCTTATTGTACTCACACTGCCTCGGTTCACACGTTCTCCTATAAATCCTACTGCTCTGGCAATTTTACAGCCCAGGCAGGCGGTGCACTAATGAAACACAGTAATGAATTATGTGGAATGTGGTAGCCTAATAATTTCTTTTGTTCTCTGTATCAGCTTCTTTCTCCCTCCGTGATTCCATGTTTGTAGGTGATGTTGAGCAGAAAACACGATCCTGACCCATGTGACTGAATGAAGTTGTAATGTTCTGCTTCAGAGACAAGACACGGGAGACAAAAGATTAACACCATGTGGAGGAAGCAGATAGCAGGCAAGGGAGGCAAGATACAAGCCAAAGAGGTAGAAAGGTACAGGGAAACATTGTTGAGCGACGGTTGGAGAGAAGGAAATAAAAGAAACTGAGATGCAGAAGAGGAAGCCAAAGAAAAAGAAAAGGGGGAAAAAGCTGACCAACAGAAGTAGAGGTAGCAGCGGCAGAAGCAGAGGAAGAGGAGGAGGTGGAAGAGAACAGTAGGAGGTGAGGTTCTGGCAATGATAAATGGCCTGTGGCTCATCGGAGTGAGCCAGGTTGGTTTGTGAAGATTAGATTTTAATACAGCACTTTGACTTGCTAACATCTTCAAATAATCACCACACAACCAAAGCAAGTATCATTTTGCTCAACAATGAAGTGATTATGAGAGTTTGTCCTTGAACAAGAAGTCCTTCCTATGATGAATATTGCATTAGAGTACATTATAGACTGAGAGAAGGAAGTACAGTAAACAGTATATAAGGGAATCTTTTCACAATTTAAGATTCTCCGTCCATTCTCATTTTTTTGCTGATCCATCATTAGAAAGCAGTTTATCCTTGGTAGGGTTGCGATAGATCAAACACTCTTTCACTTGGGGGCACGGTTTTGAATCAAACCTGGAGCTATGAGGCAGTCTACCATGACACCTTTTTTACATCCTGTTTATCTAAAAACATTCCCATATGCATCAAAGATCACGATTACATCAACTTCAACACTCTACTGATCTTAACCACATCTGCTTGACATGTCATTCAGTAAAAAAAAACAGTACATTTAAATCCTTTCGTATTTTCTTTGTTTCATCGAACTCAGCTCATTTTGTTTTTACCCTGTATGTTAACAATTTAATGAAGAACTGTCAGGATGAAAGCTTCATTCACTTCCTGGTTGATGGTAATGTGAGGTTTGCACCCACATTGCTGTGGTGTGACTTTTCCTTCAACTCCAACAAGTAATGCCTCTTAAGAATTCTAAGCAAGCTCATTCTGTGGTACGCTCCATTAGTAGCCCTGGCTTTGGGCTATTTGGGATTTTTTTGTTGTTGCTCGGGCAATTGATCAATAGAAATGAAATGTTTGGCACAGCTGTTGTCCTGCGTTTGTTGATTTTGGCTATAGTTAATGCCGTCTCTCCTCTTTTAAGACCCAAAGTCAGCCAGAGGCTGGAAGTGTAATGATAGATCCGCTGTTTTTTTGAAGCAACTCTGCACATTTTCCCAGCTTAAATGGATGCGCCTGTGAAAGCACAAATCTATCGACTCGTTCCTCAACTTGTGTTTGAGGCGTCTGTTACGTCTTGGTAACCCTCGGTCTTCGGAATAGCCGGAGCGCCAATTCTACCACCCCAATGGCCAAGCAGACGACTAAAATAGGAATTTTGTCTGTTGCCAAGGTTACTACATTGACAACATGACATGGCTATTCATTCTCAGTACTGTATCTCTGTGGCCTTCTGTGAGCACACGCCAGCTAATCTTGGCCCTCAATCTGCCCGCCTGTCTATCTGGGGGCTGAGGAGAGAGAGAAAGAAAGAGAGGGAGCGGGAGGGAGGGAGAGAGAAAGGAGTATGGAAACCGGGACAGATCTGTCCCACTTGTCAAGACAAATCCACTCCCCTGCCCAGCCACTCGCTGATATCACTCCAAAGTTTGAGACATTGTGAGAGCTGAAATCAGAGCCGCGCCGAACCACATTTCATATTAACAATTTTCAGGTATGCTGTGGTGGAGGAGACGAAGCAATATGGTGACGGAATTGCAGTTATAATAAAAGTGTAATTGAAAGATATGTTATAATGACTGACACCTCTCTGGGTTGTACTGTGCAGAGAAAGAGAGAGAGAGAGAGAGAGAGAGAGAGAGAGAGAGAGAGAGAGAGAGAGAGAGAGAGAGAGAGAGAGAGAGAGAGAGAGAAAGGTATAATGGCCTAGCTAAAAGACAAGAAAGCAGTGTTTTTTTTAATTAAAAACGAGCACTCAGAGGGCCATGCAAAAGTTGAAACCAGAGGCATGTTTGGCATGAATAAGTCGCCCCTTCCCTTTGTTCAGTGACATTGACAAATAGAGTTCTGGGCTGCAGAAAGAAAGTTATCTCTGATGCAAAATAAAGCCAAAGTCTTTCAGACGCAGGCTGTTAAACGAGCAGGTATTTGATGTTCAGAGGGTTAACATTGACCACAAATGACCTGCACTTGACAAAACATACACAGCCACGCAGGTCATATAGTTGATGTGTCAGTATAACAGAGAAGAAACTACACCCAGGACTTCTCTCTAACACCTGCAGATGTTTAATTACCAAGCTTTGGATGTTCCTGATGATTCATCTTCATCATTAAGGGTGGACATTTTAATATTATTTGTGCCTGTTTGCTTGCCCAGCCAGCAAATTCTAAAAACGTTGCTATTTAACTCTTCTGTCTGCACCCAGCCTTCATATTATCCTGACAGACACCATTTCCAAGATGTTCACAAACCCATTTCCACTCAATTGCTCCCAGAAGCATTCCCAAAAAGATTTAGCAATGATACTGCAAAAAAAAAAAAAATGAGTGTGAGAAACAGTCAAAGGAGGTGGGGAGGAGGGGGAGATAGTGTGAAAGTAGGAAGAAATAATAGCCGGGAAGACGTGCATTAGATTTATTTATTTCATTATTTATCGCTTTATTTAGTTAATGTATGCGTTCATTTAGAGCTTTAAATGTATTTGTTGCTGCTTGGGTTGCCAACAGCGTGTTTATATTAACTTCCTGAAAAGAGAAATTAGCACAAAATTAATAGCAAAATATCAATGTTAGGTGATTATTTTATTCTTAAAGAAGAATCATTTGAACGTTTGTTTCGTGTACAGTATACATTGTGGAAAGCGTTCACAAATTTCTTCCTAATGGCTGGTTTTAATGTCACCGGGAACAAATTAAATGAAACTTCCAATTAAAAACGCTTATCACGGGCATTTGTTCCTCCCGGTTTTAAGTGAGCATTTCCTCATTGTAATGTGCGGAAAGAACGCTGCAGATATTCAAATGAGTTACTTTGTTAGTGGTGATAGTGACGCTGCGCCTTGACGTTGCTCGAAAAATTAATTGTATCCTCTTGAGCGGCGTATATCACATTCATCTTGCTCCTACTGTACACTAGTCTCAGTAATTCTTCCTTAATTTATGCATTAATTAATTTAGCTACCGTGATGAATGTCTTGGGTTAGATAAGGGCAAGTCATCCGCTTGGTGCGATGCACAATAGTGCACTTCACATGCTCTCTCAGGCCCTTTCTGGCTAGCAAAGACCGTTTAATTTGCTTGGCTTTTATGATTAGGAAGGCCCCATTTGAATCAAATGAGTATTCTTAGGATTGTCAAATAAAAATTTGGACAAGTGGCAAAAACCTTAATTAAATCTTCACATGTTATATGGCTTCCTATCTTCATCTGTATTTCTTCCCTTTTTTATGTTATTGTCCATGTTGCTTTGTTGTTGACAGAGGTTATTTTGCACCATTTAGTGTTAAGCATCCCTCATTACTGGCAAGCACAAGAAGCACATGGCCTGGATTTGTCATAATTAAAGCATGGCTTGGCTTGGCATCAGACAGAGATGCAATAAAGACGGCAGTTTATTTAGGATAAACTCCTGTGCCCATGGGTCTTGAGAGACCTCCCCGTTGCTAAACCTAGTTGCCAGAACATATGAAGGGATAAAGTGGCTGTATTAAATTTGTTGACTCGAAGATGCTTTCTGAGGCTGCTCAGTATTGCATTTGTTGACTGCCTCAGCCCTGCTAGTTTCTCCTTGTTGTATTGAATCAGACAGTGCCCAGATCCCCACTACTGCACAAGTTGAACACTATTGAATTGCTTGGCTTGTAGATCCACAGTTCTAACTTCTTTAGACTATATTGAATTGACCATCAGAGGATCAATAATACTAAGTTTTGGGGAAAGTATTGAGCCCAGGGTTCATGCGTGTCAGCCAACTGGAATTGCCTTGATTGCTTTTGAATCTGCACACTTTCATACGCAGACATTGGCTTTCAGTCACTGTTTAAAATGAAGGGCATAAAAAGCCATTTGAAGGCTGCCTCTGGGCCATAATGTAGTGGGAGTCTTTGCCTGCGTATTCATATAAAGATTGAAAGGGGTCTCCTGTCCTGACAATGGACCAAATTTCAAGTCTTACGCATTGGAATTGCACTTAAACAAAATGGGGCAAAGGGTCCTGGGTGTGGTTTATGTGCAGAACTGGGCTTGATGTCAAATTTCTTCTTATCAGGATGGCTAGCAGGATGTCTGTGTTGTAGCAGTGCATTTGGATTTATAGCTCCAGGCTAATGGAAGGCCTAATAAATAAAAACATCAGTGTGACTGTGGGCAGCTCCAGTGGATAGCTGTAATGCAGTCAGGCCTGCGTGTGCTCAGTGTCGGGCTGGAGGGGCGGCAGCATTTGGCAGGCCTGATGAATGGATGGCATGCTGCAATCTGACAGAGACGAATGTGAAGTCCCAGTCCTACTGGAGGCACCCGGTCTCCACTGAATGGGCTTAGAGCAAATCACATGACTGCGCCCTTTCTCCAAGCGGAACCTCTATTGGAGGACTGGAATTGGTGACGGAAGTGTACGGTCTGCTGGGCTCCGGCTGGATGTTCCTTGCCTTATGTCCCTTTTGGCTTTCAAACATAGGCTCTGAGCTCAGTTTCAGACAGCGATGCAGAACTGAGCAGCTCTGCTCTGGATAATAACCAGCTCGTTGGATTTGTCCTTCATGGATTAGCATTCTGATGCATTTGAATCTTTCATCATGGGACAGAGATTTACTCCTGCTCTTCTAGGCTGGACTTCAGAACTAGAACATCTGATGTTTGCTTATTGCCCTTCAGTTAGTGGTGATGAGAAAGATGAAAGCCACCAAAACTGATAGTTAACCACCATCTCCTTTTAACCTGGCTTTTGTTTTCTCATCATCTGTCTAAGCAAAGTCATTTCTCTACTTACTACAGCAGCCAGATTGGATAACTGTGTGCTCTGAAAAAGGCCCATTACAAAAACACATGAAGAAGCCAGTCAATGGGAAAGCAAGATGATTAAGAGGCTATCTGTGTTAACAGAGAGGGGTATCAGTTTCTATCGAACTTCCTCCTTTTCATTGTAAAGTCTCGCTGACATTTGTGCGTTTCAGACTGAACTGAACTTCGTCTGGTCTATTAATAGACTATTGATGGCTATTGATCTCTGGCTCGCATAACACATAAGATACAATGAGCAAAAAGCATGTCTCTGCAAATGCTTTACAGCAATTGCATATCATTATGGCCTTAAAGGATTGCCTGGGAGATCTTTTATGCCATACGGACAGAAAGTAAAGCAAAAGCAGACGCCACTGATCAGTTGTAATTAGGTTAAAGGAACTTTTTTATCTTCAACAACAAAGATTTTAAAACAACCATCAGATGCACAAGCTTTGTAAACATAATGGAGGGAAATAGAAGAATCATGATGAAGGACAGCGTCTTTTTATCGATAGCTCCTTTTACGGTCAATGTCAGAGGAGGTGCCTGTTGATTTGCACCGGATTTAACGTAATGGATAGAAAAGCATGTAGCAGTTGGCTTTCTTGGCTTCAAATGAGTGGAAATCTCCAATAGCCAAATTAAAAACTAAATAATAAATGAGAGATGCTGGGGTGCCATCATGGAAAGAAAGTATTGTAATTATTTGGCAATGAAAAAGCAAGAGTACCTTGTAATGGGGCTGCTAATGTGGGCGTGACTTTTTGAGCGAAGTCCTGAGCAAATGTGTTGCAGAACTTTTGTATTAATGGTGGGAAACCGTGCCACTGTTTATATCTATGAGACACTGAAGTCTGAGAAACGTAGGCTTGTTTATCGGATCTTGTTAAAGGCCAACTATCTGTCAGTCTGTGTGCAGTGACGCTTTTTTCCCACTTTTTTGCACTCAATCGCATCACTTGTAGATGCTGCACATGTATTAGCAAACATCAGAGGCTAATTCGCTGTGATAGGTAGTGAATTATTGGCAGTAATAACATGATGCAAATTTTTCACACAGATTCTACTGTAATAACAGTCTATGGTCCTTCTGCCTTTTCCCCCTCACAGTAAACAACAGTTAGCCCTCGTAATGATTCAATTTTTCTGCTGTCGTCAAGAGCGAAGCCAACCATTTATTTTTGTTCCTGCATTTTTTGCTGGAGTCGTGGGGAATGCTAATAAGCCAGGTTGGTGACGAGTGGTCCGTAGGGCATGAGAATCTGCATATCAAAGAGGTCTCGCCAAAGCCTGCATCTGAGGAGAGTGTTCAACACGGTTCCCACCTCTGTGTGAAATGCTGAGCAGAAGATCCATGAGCCAGACATATTTACTAGCCACAATTCTCTACAGTGAAGCGACAGGCATTTTGTCAAAGAGTTCATCTGGCTTAGTTTGCGGATTACTTCTTAATGAAACATTGACCTGAACATTGACCTAAACGGCTGGAGATTAATAGGGGTAAATACAACAATACTACGAAAGACAATTACTCATTGTGTGAATTGCTCTGCAGGGTTTTTTTTTCCCTTTATTTTATTATAAGCTAAATTTTTGAGATATACTGTAGACATCTTATTCTATTAAGCTTGAAATCCTTCATTTTCTTCTGTATTTTCTGTATCTGTATCATTTCAATCGGAGCAGATAGACAGGTCAGATTTGTGTTTGTTACCATGAATGAGATCGGAAAGCCCACTAGTAACATGAGGGTTAGGTCTACAAATCTTTTCATGTTACATCACAGCATCCTTGTTTGCCCATAAACGACATTGCTATAAGTGAAGCCGCCTTGCCAGATGGAGCTGCATCTCATGAAAATTTCAAGCTCCTTTTTGTGGTACTAAAATGAGACTGTAATGGAGAGATGCAGAGATTGAATGCTGGCTCCGCTCTTTCTCACACAGACGGTTAGCGAGCCGAGGGAATCTCGTGCGGAATGGTCGGACCAGACTGACATGCTGGAGGAAATGGGACTGAACGGAGAAGCGTGCGAGGAGTTAATCACTGTGCTAATGTTGCACTTCATCATCATTTTTCTCGCTAGTGCTGCGCCGAGTGTCATTCGACCATCTCTGCGGCCCTCTGTCGTCCAGCTCAGACCGCTGCTCTTATTCGGCAACACGGCATCCGTATATAATGGTCTGCTTCCTTCCCAAACACACTGACCTGAGTTTATTCCCAGCTTAGTGACAGAGTGAAAATCTTGCCAGTGTGGAGCTGAAACTTTGTGATGACACTTAGAGGAAAGCTTTGTCCCTGCCAACCTGATTTTCCTTTTTGGACAGATGGTTTTTGAACACCCTGTTCTTCATATGGAGCCCTTAAAGGGAAGGTGTTTGTGTGAGAGTGTGTGTGAATGTGTGTGTGTGTGTGTGTGTGTGTGTGTGTGTGAGAGAGAGAGAGAGAGAGAGAGAGAGAGAGAGAGAGAGAGAGAGAGAGAGAGAGAGAGAGAATGAGAGAGAGAGAGAGAGAGAGAGAGAGAGAGAGAGAGAGAGAGAGAGAGAGAGAGAGTGAGAGAGAGTGGGCGGGTGTAGGTAGATCAGGCCATGTTCTACGTGTCTGTGAAAGGAGACAGGTCTGTGTTTGCAGGGGAAAGTAAGCACCTGCTCCCTGGGGCTCTTGTACCTCAGACAGTTACAAACAGGATTCCAGGGCTGCTGCGCATGGGTGGCTGTGGAGACAGCTTTGAGAAATACGAATCCATCCAGCGTGGCTATAGCTCAACCATGTACTACGCCTTCATGCCAGCACAGTCTCCCGCTTCCCCAGTGACCGATTTCTAATCTTTTAACAAAGCATTATTGCTCCAGGCTTCGAGTCGATCTGTTCTTTATCAGGAAAACTACTCCTTAATTCCATATCCTTCTAGAAACATCATCAGCTCTGTGATATAAGTGTGCAAATCAATATTTACACAGGGAAAGTTTTTAGGTATTCATAGTGTTATGCAGGTCCTAAAGCTTTCTAATTGAAACAACCTTCACACAATTTACACCTTCAGGTTTGCTGGGGGGTTTTCTTGTTTAGTGCACACTTGGCAGGATTTTTTTTTCCAATAGCATCCAGACCTTGTGCCTTAAATCAAGCAACTAATGAAGCATGAATCTTGATACAAACAGACTTGTGAATTGTCAGAATTGTATGTACAGTAACTGAGACACAAAGCTAAATTCTATATTTATGAATTCTCCATTCCTGAATTTCTCTGTTTTTTTTTTTTACCCCAAGTCTCATCACTTGCTAATCCCCACCATCCTGCCAGCTTGCCCTTATCATACAACAGCTACCAAAAGGGTAGTGAAAGCTGTAGTGTGCTTGCACTGAGACACATGAAGATAAACTTTTTTTTGTTTGCTCATGCTCACACTCATGCTCAACTCTGCTCATGCTGTGTCACAGGGCAACGTAATACTCGCACTTACATTCCGAACTCTATCTGCCCTCTTCTGCATAAACGAGGTTCACAGATTCCCACAGGCGAGTGCTGATGTGTTTTAGAGGCAGTACACCATCGTTTACACCTAGAGAGAGAATGGCCAGGTTTGACATGGATCTCACACGGATTACCTTGACAATCCAGGATGTTACTCTATAATACAGAACCTGCCATGGTCATTCTGTAGCTGCATGAAACTTTGTATAGGTTTCTCATGGATATGATTGATTTACTCATAAAAAAGATTGCTCTTGTGCTGACAAGGAGGTGTGAGAGAAGAAAGCATTTCAGCGGCTCATGCTCGGTTCCACGCCACTTCCCTGTTATGGCTGTAATTAATTGAGCAACGGAGGTCAAGTTGAAGATATTTCCGCACGTCTAAATTTGCCCCCACTCCTTTGTGTTGTTTCTTTTAATGTGCCATGCATTCAGTTTCCCTCTGCGCTCATCTGCATAAGACCTTGGGATGAATGTTAACTATGTTTAATTAGACAAGTGCTAGGACGGATGGGGGTGAGTGGCTGGGGGGCTTTGGAAAGCACAGCTCCCTGTTGACTGGGTGTGTATTACACAATCCTGGCTGAGGTTGCAGCCTCACACCTGCTCCTCAGAGCTGGCATCAGCCAAACGCCTGTTTATTTCCTATCCCCTGTCTGCATGAGTTTCTCTGCATCACCTGTGGACATTTTCCGATGTCAGCATCCCTTCTGCACTACGGTTTTGTTTTTTAAGATTTTAGGTGTTGACGTAAATGTTTAAGTCTTCAATAGAAATTATTATACTGTATATTTGCATTGCAGACCACAGACTGCAGCAGTTCTGGTCTCATGGGTCTGTGTTTTTATCACAGTCCAACATTTCTGGTGCTCTAAGCTGTAAAGAAGCATTGCTGCCATGAAAGATGATCTCAAGTCAGATGATCATCATTTAAACAGGACTGAACAGTGATAAGGGAAATGCAGATGTGTTTTTCTTACTTTTTTCCTCACTCACATGTTTACAGATGTCATAATCTAGGCTGTGTATTTGTCTGGATGACACGCATTTTGTCTTCTACTCTCCTAAGGGCTGGACAGCTTATCTTCTGGTCATATCCAGACAGCGACACTTTTAGAAGCCAAGGATTACCATGCTACCTGGGGTTCTACATTTATTACAAGGCTCAAAGCAGATATCACATGGGCATCAAAGCAGCATCACAACTCCCCAGATTAAGATCAATGATTTTTGAGGTGCCTTTGAAAGATAAAAGAAAACCTGTAATGAATATGTGTAGATTACTTTAATGCCTCGTATGGTATAAAAGCATGGTATGGTATGTTATAAAGTATGGCATGCTTTTAAAGATATCATGGCAAACAAATAGCATCGTAGTCTTTAAAGCACTTACATAATGACTTATTGTGGCTCCTCTCCTGTTTGTGCTGTATGTCTAAGAGTGACCTCTCATTTCTCAAGGCATTGGCTTTAGCTTTAGTCTGTTTTGGACAAGAACCTTTTTTTCTTTTTTTTTGCTGACAACAGAAGAAATGTTATCTGTTAAATAAGTAATTCTGAACTGCTCAGTGAATTTGCCAGCAGCAAAACATCGGGATTGCTGAAAAGGCAGGAAAAGAAACATAGAAAGAAAGAAAAAAAAACATTGCCTCACTTTCGCCTCTGTTTTCAATTTCATCTGAATATAGATAGTGCACATGCAGGGTTGTTTATATTTACCGCATATTTACATGCCTCCATTGGAATTCAGCCAGTAGTCAGGTTCAAGCGCTAATCCAGCAGTCGAAACATTTGCAGTAATTAACCTATTCAGAAAGTAATTAGACTATTATGGAATAGAAATATGTAAACAGAACTGATTATCCTCCCTTTTTTCTGAGGCATATCTAGCTTTGTCACCCTTAATGGAGAAAGAGGACCATTCAGTTGCCTCTGTTTAAACATTTTAGCGGCATGAAGCCTTATTTTCTCCACGTTTTCTCCCCAATTAGACATGACACCCATTTTTCTCTCACTTTTCTCTCTGCTTTTCGCTTCACAAGTGAGGTTGAAAGCTACTGTAACTTTGAATCTGTGAAGAATGTTGCCAGCATCCTTTAGAGCTCATACTCAATTATCCAATTATGATCATGCTACATCAGGATACACTTAGAGAAGGGGAATTCATTTCCCGATACTTTATAGGTGTCATAATGGTAGTAAGGATTTATCGTCATTTTTTTCTTCCTACTCAGTGAGAGCATAGCTAGTTGTGGACTCAGGGACTCGTTGTCCAAAAATCAATAATCATTCATCAATAATTCGTCAAAATAAATAAATAAATAAAATCGTCAATGATGAGTAAAACTGTTCTGAAACAAAAATAGTTCTAAAACATCATTTGTCGTGAGGTGAGGCGGGACGCAATATGTAAACCTTTACTAAGAGCAAGTCTACAAATCATACTTGAGAACAGGTAAGTGAAAAAGATCTTACATTGGGCAACATTGAATAAAAAACACAGCACAGGTGAACAGATCATTGACATGACAGGGGTGGAGACAGGACTACAACCCAAACAAAATACACATAAACAAACAAAATGAAAGCAAACAAAAGCATATGGTGATCATTGCTGTGGGACGCATACTGTAAGAGGAACCAAGAATTCTAGATTCTCTCAAGAGTTATTATTTTTTATGTTGTCGTTACACATCTTGTCATAAATACTAGTTAGAAGGATCCACAAACCTGTCGCTGTCAGACAAGTAAATTCTTACAGTAGTCTGTTTTGATCTGTTTGAATATCATTAAGAATTCTGGAATTTAGTAATATTCGGAAAGAAATATTGTAATGTGTGCAAAACATCAACCCGATGGACAAAAAAATCAACCCATGGCAACAAGTCATAAGTAGGAAAAAACATGGACATGGTAACTTCAGGCCAGTTGGTGTATTCAATTCAAGTTTTTTTCAATTCATGTTTATTTGTATAGCACTTTTTACAATGGGCTTTGTTTCAAAGCAGCTTTACATAAAACATAAACATAGAACAGAAGGTAAACATAAGGAAAAATATAGAGAATTAATATAGTAAAAAATTCAAGATATATATATAGTTCACAGTGTGTATGTATGTATGTATGTATGTATGTATGTATGTATGTATGTATGTATGTATGTATGTATGTATGTATGTATGTATATGTATTAATCCCCAGTGAGCAAGTCTGAGGTGACTCAGGCAGCAGTGGCAAGGAAAAACTCCACTAAAATGGTAAGGAAGAAACCTTGAGAGGAACCAGATTCAAAGGGGAACCTCATCCTCATATGGGTGACATTAGAGAGTGTATGCGTCTGGTTAACGTCAAACGAAGTGTTAAATGTGTGTTTGTATAAGCTGTTACTCTCAGACATAGAATTTGGTCCAAATATTCATAGAGATTTCAGAAACCAATATCACAATTTCTGCCCAATTTCACAAGTGGCATTGCATGACTGAGAAAAGTAGTCTAGACCTAACACATGAAGGTTAGTGCCATATACAGTATGACCTCATTACTACAAGCATCTGTGCCAGTGCTTCCATATATTTGTAACTGCTT
Organism: Tachysurus fulvidraco; assembly: GCF_022655615.1. Lineage (NCBI taxonomy): Eukaryota > Metazoa > Chordata > Actinopteri > Siluriformes > Bagridae > Tachysurus > Tachysurus fulvidraco. The sequence continues at coordinate 14,898,924 of NC_062540.1, forward strand.
CCTCCCTCGGGTGCTCAAAATTTTCACAAACTCCTCAACATTATCCTTAACATTCAGCTGAAGTGAAGCAAACTGATCAAACACTCCCACGTTTCCTCCATCACTGTTCATAGCCGACCTCACTCGGTGTCATTTGCAGGACTGTATCCATGTTATTACAGATATGTTTAGTTATATATTTATGCTTGAGATCTGGACTGGAAGGTTGCAATTCTCAATATCAGTGTCATGTCATATTTTTATACTGGCATGCTATGAGGAACTAATCTTAACCACCAGATGACTCCGTAGCAAGAGTTCAACTTAGTCCAGTTTTCAAAGTTGGAACTCTCATTCAATATTATCATCATCATCATCATCATCATCATCATCATCATCATCATCATCTAGATTATTTAGCATTGCCAGATTTCAACCACAAATAAGCGATGGACACAGACCGTGTTAATGGTGCTTGATACACTTGCTATAGGAGAACACTAATTTACGTCAGGATGGCGTTATATTGATCGACAGTTTTGAAGAACATTAATGTATAGCTGGAACTGCTCTTTATGGATGCGCTCAAATTGGATACTTCTCTTTGAGTGGTGTTTGATATGTCATTTTTTTCATGAAGGATTATGCTGATGCTGGGTCTGTCTGAGCTTTACTTTGATGAGGGGGATTGATGTGCTGGCAGCTGGCACTCTTGAGTTTTCGCCTGAGTGCCAGAGCCGCCTCCAGTAACGCTGATGCATGGCCATGAATTGTATTACAGCGTGACAGCTGCTCACTCCTAAATTCATCTTTGCACTCAATGGTTTATTTATTTATTTAAGCCATTTGTCATTTTTTACTGGGTAAAATGAATGAAATAAAGGGAGAAATTGAAAATGATGGGGATTTGCAACATTGCTTTTTCATGCCATGTCGAGTTGAGCAGGTGTATCCAGCATGGGATAAACATAGGTTCTGTCCAATTGAAACTACTCTGGGAAATTATCTGTAAATGGAATTAAATGTCGGATGATATAATGGCCCAGGCTGCTTTTTCAGGTGTGATCCTGACACACCACACCTTTTTTTATGTCATACCCTTCGAAAGTTTGTAAGATGACTAGATAGTTGTCAAACCCAATTGTATACAGAGCACAGGAGCAAATGCAAACTAGGCAACAATTAAGACTTTGCAATCTTGTTTAACAAATTGTGAGTGTCTGGAGCAAGATAAACACACACAAGGGTGTTTCTAAAAGTTAATATCTTAAAGTCATATAGCAGAAGGTCATCCAGTTCTGTGGTGCCTGGAGAGGAAGAAGGTATAAAGCAGCCGTAAAGATGGCTGTATCTAAAATTTAGCGCAGAGCTAGATTTCCGATAATTCAGGGGGTTCAGGCGGTGCGCAGATCAAATTGAAACAAGGATATCATCAGATATGAGTGATGCTGTATGCCAAAGCTGAGAGCTGAGGAGAAATGACACTGCAGCAGCACAGCCCCTCATGGGTTTACGTTGAGACAATAGCCTGGCCATGATTCAAAAGGTAAACACCATCAAGGAGAGCTTTTGCTGGATTTGAGTCAATCTTGGTGTGACCTTCACAGACACTGTTTCTCTTTATTGTAATCTCAGCACAAAGAGGCAGCAGCGAGCAGTGGGAGTGGACTACCTGGCAGGCAGGCTGAAAGCTAAACAAAGGCAGCCCAGCTGATGCTTGGGACTGATAGCCCAAACACACTTCAATTAAAGAATGCTGTCCTCCTCAAAGACAAATCAAATCAGGCAACTGGCGGGAAAAGCCAAAACAAGGAGGTAAGAGGGGCTAGGAAGTGTGTACGGGTTAAAGAGAGAATTTGAGTGATTGCTCTCTGAGAACAAAATCTGTATGATATCTGAGGTTTCTGCCTCTCCCTCAGCCGTGTTTTTGTATGGATGCTTTAGAGTTCCTCTTTTCTCTAGAGCACCATTTTTGCTGAGCTAATATAATACTTCTTCCTGTAACTGGCACATTTTTCCTGTCAGTACAATTTTATTCTGAGTATTTTAGTAATACCTTCTGTAGAAATGAAACTAAATGGTATTCTCCCACAACACCCATTTATTGATTCTAATGGTCGACTGCTGGTATAAACGTTAGGCTCTTAAATGAACATGCATTTTTGGAGATCCAGCTTTCTGGATCTCAAATTGTAAATGCGGCATTAGAGTCAAACAGTCATTCATAGCATGATCAGAATCAGATCACATCAGTCAGACCATCAAATAGAGACTTATATTGTTGTAGCTGACCATCGGTAGACAGGAAGTACCCTTCTCACAGTATAAAACCTTAACTAGTTAAAAACGCTGCTTCTAACAGGACCTGTCATCATTTATGTAGTTTGCTAATAGATAACAGTCTTTCTCCCATGGAGAAAAAATGAAGTACAGGCTATACAAGAAAATAATCTCTGTGCAATCCAACTCCTGGCATGCTGACAGCTGGCTGACTTCCCATACTCTACCTAGCTAGCTAGCACATTTGCATATTGCACAGGAGAAATGAGACCCAATTAGAGATTGTGCAGTATCTAGACAATGTGAACACCAGATGAAAACAAGAATGAGACTGGAATTTCAAGAAACAGCTTCCATGCTACAATAAGGTGTAAATAGGTTAATGTGCTTCTCACTTGTTTTTCAACACATTTTGGACTAGATTAAATACATACTCACAACACTTTAGCCATCAACCTGACCTGCAATGGCAGGTCAGTGTAATTTTACAGAGAGCCCAGTGGATGGTTCTGGGCAGTGCTCAGACCAAAAAAAATTGAAATTGGTTTCATGCAAGAGTAGTCATTTGGTTTCACGCAAGGGCAGTCATTTGCACCACTGACTGGTGAAAATCACAGGATAATTCAGCATTAATTGATTCTGGCTGACTGAAATAAACAAGCTGGCAGATTGCACAAAGCCAAGGGCAAGGCCTACTGGTTGGGCCTGGGGAGAGAGAGGAGGTCACAAAGACAGGAATCTTTGATGGAGGAGATTCAGCTGTGTCAGTAATAGGGAGCATGGGGCTTTGGAAGCGCTTTTGTCTCTCCCTGAATCTATCACCCATCAGCCCATGGGGACTCTCTTCAGTGAGGCTCAATGACAGTGAGATTCACATCTCACTCTGGCTCATGATCCCCCAAAACGAGCCTGTCTCATAGGGATTACAGCCAGAGCCAGGCTGCAGACAGAAAGGCAGAATTAGGGCTACTTTTTAAGTAATTGGTAGTTTGAGGAGATAATGCAGAAGGAAAAGAGAATGGATTTTTTTTTACCATTATGTCCAAATGAAGTGAAGACAGATTTGATTGCTTTTTGTGTACTAATAGCAGAAAAACAGCTTTTTACAAGTGCATACTTTAGGGAACACTAGTTATCAGCAAATATATTGGATGTACATTTTAAGCAAGATTTTTTCAGCTCATGATTTTACAGATATACAATATTTGTTCTGAAGAAATCTACAAAAGAAAATGTCAGATAAAAGAGAGTCGTCGTCCCCCAAGCACACACACACACACACACACACACACACACACACACACACACACACACACACACACACACACACACACACACACACACACACACACACACACACACACACACACACACACACACACACACACTTCAGTAGTAGTAGCCTGGTCAAGTTTGTTTGCATGTCCTGATTGATACAGGGTAACTACTGTGAGCACAGATGTGAAGAAGCACCAGAGGAGAGCATCACAGGAACTCAGAGAACTGAACAACTGTGCTCAGGCTTAGGCCATGGTAGCATTCCCATGTGATACATTTTTGACAGATGTTCTGATTTGTAGATGGTAAAACATTATTATAGGTGATTTCATGCTTCAGGAATAAGAAAGACAACTCTAACTGTAGATGGGAGGACATATTGGTGGAGAGCAATGCAGATATACTATGCTTGTTCAAGAATTTGCTACGCTTGTTCAGGAAATCAGTCTTGGCAGCATGCCCATTTGGTAACACCTGGTGTCTGGGCTGTATGGTGAATTCTGAGATGTTAAGAAGGGGAGAATTCCTGCTTTAAGCAAGATAAGGACTCTGAATGTAGATATAAGAGCACACTGGAGGACAGCAGTGCAGGATAAACCTCACTTGTTCAGGAATTTATAGTGCTTGTTGAGGAAATGAGATTGGTTAACATACCCATGTGGTAACATCTGGTGGATGTGCTGAGTGGTGGATGCTGAGATGTTAGGTAGCGGAGAGTCCCTGCTGTAGACATTATTATAGGGGGTTGATTTTATACTTAAGGAATAAGCAAGACAACTCTGACTGTAGATGGGAGGACACGTTGGTGGAGAGCACCTCAGATATTCCACTCTTGTTCAGGAATTTGCTACTCTTGTTCAGGAAATCGATCTTGGCAGCATGCCCATTTGGTAACACTTGGTGGATAGGCTGGATGGTGGATGCTGTGATGTTAGGAAGGCTAGGTATGATTATAGAGGACTCTGGGTGTAGATGCTAGGACGCATTGGAGGAGACCGCCACAGGACTCTGGGATGTGAACTTGACTGCTCCCTGTGGAGAAGCAGAGAGGGGAAGTGTATAGCAGACGGATACAAATGAGCCACTCCATCGCTGAATGTGGGACTAGAGTGTCCTATTGTGTCCCAGGAAAAGAACTGCTCATTCTCTTATATATATCTGTGTCTATACATCCCTGTGTTATTGGACACACACACACAACCCTCAATATCCATTTAATGCCTTATACTGTACGTGTAGGCTAGTTTGGGTTGGAAAGCTTTGTTGTGCAGATCATATGCACATAGGTTAACATTAAGTTTGTCAGATTTTGAAGTTATAAATTAGGTTTCTCACTCATAGATTAGATTTTCACTGTTTCCTTTGACTTTTGTAGATTCTCAGCATGCATATGTAAGTTCATTGAGAAATAGTGTGCTGCCTAAAAGTGTTGCTGTATTGACTTGGCTTGAAAAAACAATTCTAATAAAGAATTCTAATACCATTTTTGTGCAGCTCTACTTTAACCTGTTGAAGGTAGTTATACAGTATAATGAAACAGACTTGGTGATAGTGGTGATTATTAAACAATGATGATGCTTTCTAAATGGACAGTTTCATTTGAATCATAAAGGGTGAGCCTACTATCAGCGACGAGGCAATTTCACCAGGTGCCAACACTCGCTCTGTTGATCTTTACAGAGGCACCTCACCTCCCTCTCCATTCCCCTACATCTCCCTGTTACTGCAGTTTGAGCAGTTTGAGTTCAGGCCATGGAAACAAAAGGTCACACTGATGGGAGTCGTGCATGTAAGAAGAATAAGTATGCCCATACAGAATGTTGTGAGACTTAGGGAGATGGTGTGTACCAAGCTAAGAACTGACCACCAGCTGGAAAAAACATCTAAGCTTTTTAATTTCGATTTAGAATTGATCCCAGCCTTATCATACTTTGCCTGTAATGAAGACATTTGGAGCACGTCCTCCTGTATTGTTTTTTATTCTGGAAAATAGGTATAGCACTACAAATTTTAAATGCAGAGGTGAAGGTAAAGAGCAAACAGACTTGGTTTTTAAAGCAGAGAAAAGGGTCTCCTGTGTCCCAGAGATGTATTCCACCTGCCTTTTTTTCCAGGGCAGATGCTTCCACCATGCTGAAGGGTTCTCTCCATGCTGCAAATTGGCTCGCTGTGCACAACACATCCTGGTGCTTTCTGTTTAGTCGGCAGCTTGATGGCCAAAACCTCTTGGCAAGAGGTGATGCTGAGACATAGAGCATCATGGGCTTAAAAATTTGGTAGGTGGGTGGTAATAGAGGGGCTGTAAAATGAAACCTGTGGCCCCTGGTTCTCGTCACAGCTTCCCCTAGACAGCCAGTGCACAGAATAATTGGCATGGCATAGGAGAGGATGGCATTTTAACCCTGTTTTGGGACTCGTAGAGCAGCAACATGCCATGCCAGCAGTTGACAACTGCAGCTGTTAGAAGGTACAGTGCTTCTGTTGTCTCTGTCCTTACTATCCTACTGTCTATTGGGCTCACTTGTAGTCAGTAGAATTATAAATGTCAAATCTCCTTCAATAAATATCAAATACATTTTTTTGTAAGGTGCAAGGAATCTAGTTTAGAAATCTTAAACAAGACTAAAAAAAAATTGAATAAGAAAGCAGCCTTACACTTTTGCTCTTAAAGGAAAGAACATATTTTGATATATACACCACATCTTGCTAAGCAAATGCGCGTGCTTGTGTTTAATGAGCTCTGCTGTGAGTACAAGGCTTTGTGGCTTATTCCGAAGCCCTTGACCTTTACTGATCCTTCTGCATCGTTTTTGATCCATAGCACATCTCCCTCTCTCACGCTCATTTACCTCTCACCTCTCCATCCTCCCACATACATCCTCACTATCCCTCCTTGAGATTTCTCTCTCGTATGCCTAATTGCATCCCTATTTGCCCCAGGGGATGGCCTGGGTAGCACAATCCTCTCCACTGTCCCCTCGCAAATCCATTTGCACCCTCTACCAGCCAGGTCGCTTTCATGGGCTGCCCTGGAGGAAATATCGGATGACCTCACTTTCCAGCAAAAGCAAAGGATCCTGGGGAGCGCAGTCAGATGTGAGGCTCTTCTTCTCTTTTTCACTTTCTGCCCCTCCTGCCAAGAATCCCATCTTTCAAGTACAGGGCAAGGTCAGAATCATGCACGGCATGGAGTGCTGATAACAGTAACAATCCAATATCCATTTGGATACGTGAAATACTAAATTTCTTACCCAATTTTTTGGTGTGATTATTTATTTATTTATTTGTTTATACTTTTTTTTGTTTTCTAGAAAATTTCTTTAATATTTGAAAAATTACCCTACTTTAATTGCAAGAGATATGGATCTTATTGGTATCTTTCTGATAAGTGGAAATATGAAAGTGGGTTTTGCTGCAGTGCTCTTTTTTGGTGTCTCACTGAGTCTTGGAGAATGAAGTGAAGTGCAGTGTGGGTTGAAAGAATGAGGCTGACATATGCTACCCGTGCAACTGCAGTCTGTGAATGATGAAACCATTTGATCATTTTTAAATGTCAATTTTTGTCATCACCCCCTCAAGGTGTTTAGATTTTCAAAATTAAATAATCCAGAAGTGCTGCATCAGATATTCAAATGGAAAGATTCATTTCTCTAACTTTGACTCGCATTTCTGGGAACATTGTATGGAACAGCTCCTAGGATAGCAAGTCATTATGGATGTGTTTACAGACGTAGATTCCTGCTGAGAAAATGCCAAAAAGTCAATCTACTTTTTAATGGGGCAGCTACAGATGTTTTTAACTGATCACTGCCAGACAGGGAGAGTTATGAAACTTTTATCATTTTCTTTATAAAGATCAGACAAGCTATTGAAGAGACAACAAAAACATTGCAGTTCCTTCCAGAAGCTGAAAGATGTGATTAAATGTTTCCTATCCAGCCAGTTATATCCAAGTTGCATAAAGAAAGGAAATGTTAAATGTCCTGCTGGTTCTTTTTCTACTTTAAAAAGCAGACAGGTTAAGTTGTGCTTTGCTTTATGTTACTTTCCTGAAAAGAGGAAATATGTTGGTCCTTTCATATGAAAATGCCATATTTGTCCTCTCTGACATGCCCAAGACAGAACCTACATCCTTTACACCTGCCCACAGTGACAGATGGAGTGAAAATTGAGAAGACAATGTTGTTGTCTCTTGTCTTATAAGCCTCTGGAGGTATAATGTATGTGTGCCTTTAATAGGCTTTATTTTAAGCATTTGGAAAATGACATGTCAAAATGACATCTCAGACAGAGAAGAAGGGCAAAGGAGAGTGCTTCTGAACATTTTAGCATATTAATTACATGCAAGCTGAGTCTTTGCTTTGTAATAAGCATTTCTTATACATACTCTTGATAGATACATGGTTGTTAATCACCAAGGTCAAATCTCCAATTTCTTCAATGCTAGTGCTAGAATAGATGTTTGTGATCATTTCAGACTCCTAGACATGTCAGTGACAGGCCATTGCTGTTTTAAGATGGTAATGTACACCCTTTAGAATAAATTCATAATGCGTATACTTTGCATCAGTACTTGCACTTGTAATGGCTACGGTTATGTGTGAAATGTACAGTATATTAAGGATAGTTATTTTGCAGCTGTATAAAATGTCTAAAGCTTACATGAAAGAGAAAAAGAGAGAGACAGAAATGAAGAGATCACATTTGAGTGAGTGGCCACTAGCTGCAAGGTCAGCACAGTAAGTTCAGAGGCTGGTGACAGTTGCTGGCCATAAATACACCATCAACATACAAAATTTTTGTAAGCTACTGACAGAACCTTTCCCAGTTAACCTGAAAGTGTGCTAGCACCCTACTTTCATCCCACCCTCAAGGCCACCCTCATTATAACACCCAACAAAGTTTGCCTCTTGCAGCTGTTTAACGGCGGCACTTCTGTTTTTGTTTGTTTTCGCGCTGTAAGGTTATTGCACCTTTATGGTTGATTGGGGGCTTGGAATAATCCTCGACATCTGTTCGGAGAGGAGGTTAGTAAGGTGGGGAGCGGTGGGGCTGGGCTTGGCTTTTATTTCCTGGACCAGGCCTCTGCTCTCATCCCTCTGCACTGAGGTCGACGTGTTGACTTTTAATGCATGAGCAATGTAAAGGGAGATGTGTGTGTAGGGGTCTCTAATGGGCTTCAAGGTCACACCAGTACCTTCGCCCCTGGCTTTCTCTCTCACTATTGACAGAAAAAGGTTGAATCCTTAATTAATTTTTAAGAGCTCAAATTCCACCGCATTTGTCCATAGAATCGCTAGTGTATGCCGACACTCTGTTTTCAAGATTACTGAGAACTTTCTGCAGGGTTTTTTCATACCTGGACATGCACATTAGTTACTGTAGTTCCCTTTGTTAGCCTATTCGATGCATAAAACCAAGAGCCAAATCGCTTCAACCTGCTGATCATTCCACATCACAGGGCAGCTAAACATGCTTGGAAGAACGTGATCTTGTTCATATGCACAAGCTCTGATTGATAAGGAGAGAGAGGAAGGTGCTACACAGAGAGCTTGGACCCCCAGTCACTGGAGGTTATTCTTTTAACAGATTTTGAACTCTCTTGTCAATAGGTTGAACTTCTTACCAGTGCACTATTCAAGAGTCCTCCTGGTAAACTTTCTCCTTCTTCTCTGCCACAATGTATTTGATACAAAGTATTAAAGTTCATAACTTATGCACAGCCTTCTATAAGATTCCTCCCTGGTATTAAATGCCCATCTCATTCTCTTTGCCAGGGCAGAGAACATGAGTCTTTTCAGAGAGAAAAATCTTCACAGCAGGGTTTCTCCATTTCATCATGTCATCTCTCCCTTCAGCAATGATGAAAGTAAAACTGGTATGAATCAGAATGCACGGGTTTCTCAGACAGCACCTTGGGTTTCTTCCCACTTCCTTGGCAAGCTGGGCATCTTGGTCCTCCAGAAACTGTGCTTCTGGTTTTCTCTGTTGCCCAGCATGCCCGAATGTATAGTAAAGAGAGCCAGCCATGACCCATTAGTGTATTTCATGGCCGATACGTTATGGTCGTTTGGAATGGATTGCATTCAGTGTTATTATTAATGATTTTTCATTGGTAAATGAGATCAATAAGCTAAAATCTTGGCGGCATCAAATACACTGAGGATATTGACCACAACGCAATTAATTTAGATTACATGAGCAAACCTCTTAGTCAAATATGTGTGAAAACAAATGTATTGTATTTCAAATTAAGACATTAGAATTGCTTAATTATTTAAGTGAATTATAAAGGGCAAATTAGAAAATATTGAACTATGCAAAACACAATCCTATGCCAAATACGACGTGACGATCCTGCTGCTGTCCGACTTTGGATCTTTTCAAAACATCTGTTTTGCTTTCGACTGAAAGAATTCCACAAATTCCTGAATGAATGAGGAGATCACAGAAGAATGAACTTTTCCCCTTGTACTGTCACCAGCTTCTTACTGTGGTGAGCTGTCAGCGTGGTGCAAACGCGCTTGGTTTCACTCGCATTCAGTTTGTCAGAGACAATGTGACTGCTGTCAGAAATTTTGATCTGAAGAGATGCTGTTTAAATCATGAGAATCTTGTTGGTATTTTTGCCCACTTTCTGTCTTTCCTTTTTACATAATAGAGTATAATGAGGCTGAATGGTGAATAATCTGATTTGTGTTGATAACATCAGTCACCCTTGTTGTTTTCTCTGCTCTCTTGGTTTGAGCAAAATGACAATTGCCCTGGGTGAGAAGTGAATGGTTTCCTGTCACAAGTAATCATGCGGTTGTCTTTCAGGCCTAGCCTCCTTTGATTTACCATGATTAACTTTGCAGAGAAATAATAGCACATAGTTCAGACTTCCTCTGGTCCTCTTTGTGCTGTGACAGCTGCACCTGAATGAGATCAACTCCACTCAACTGGAGACTGATATTTTGACATATCAGACTGTGTTACTGAAGCTGAGAGACATTGTCTGTGCATACAATTCTTATTGGCTGAATAGCAAACACCGTTTTCTTCTCATGCCTGTTGATTTTGATCAGAGCCTGAAGGCACTTTATCTCAGTTTGCTGATAATTGTGGACTAAATGTCTTTGTTTCATGCCATTTCATTTACTTTTACATGATATTCTGAATGGAAATCCCATAAGGCCTTTCTTATTTCACTATAAATCCATATGTTCCACCTTGTTAAAGCAAGTGTTAAAAAAAGCTGTGATTGTTATTGTGTAAGTGCAACATCTGTCTACATGCTTTTTTGTTTTTCGTCTCTCGCAGGAAATCGCAGCTTACTTGATAACCTTTGAGAAGCATGATGAATGGTTAACAACATCCCCTAAAACAAGGTAAGGCTTATATATTTTTTCTGGATAAAGGCAGGAGCTTATATTTTCACAATTTCCACAATCATGTTTCATGGCTGAAATGTGACTATTAAATGGACTTTCTTCTAATCACCCACTTGAGATTCTGCCTTGTTTTAAAAGTTGGGTGTTAGATTTAGTAGCCATTCATGGCAGTTTCAAAAGATTAACTCCTTTCTTTGAGTGAGTGCTGACAGGTAATGGAATATTAATGCGGACTAATAACTCCAAATAGCCTATTAGCAAAGCTCTTAGCACATAGCTTCACTCTCATCTGCTCTGTTAACACCATGCTAATGTGTTCGTATCTAGCTGCAAATTACCCGCTTGTTAATAGATAAAAGTGTGAGACAAGACCTGTCCATGGTGTGCAGAATGAGGAAGAAATGGAGATTTCTGTGAGTGTGTGTTTGTGTGAGAACATTTGCAACCGATCGCTCACTGCAAAGTAACTGATGAAATGTGCAGGTCTGACACATGCTTAAGTCGTACTGTACTCAAGACCTGTGGAGCCAGAGGTATCTGCTAGCTCTCAGTCTGTGTGTCTCCAGATAAAATTCTTCTGAAAATGATAATGAAATGGGCCAGTGGAGCTTTCTTGTCTGAATGTGTGAGTTTGAAATGAATTAACTACACATCATTCTTTGTAAATGATCTCAGGTAAAGTGTCAGAGCTAAGATGGCAGCACGATACAGCTTAGCTTAAGCAAAGATGGTTTTTCTTATTTAGTTAAATAGCATATTTGGAACCATTTGGTGTATTTGGTGATAGTAGCATGGGTTTTGATTTATTTGTAACAGAATGGCTGAATTGTGTCATGGTGTTATCGTACAAATTGATTTGTAGAGCAGGTACACACATCAGAAACAGATCAAAGATCACACCGGTACCTTCTGGCAATTGAATAAACCTCTGACTGACTTCTAAGGAATGAAATAAAACCCAGCCTGGTGTTTCTTCTTAGTGTATGGGTCAGAAATGCTTTAGAAATGCTCCAAAAAAACTATTTGACTCTTTAACCTTTTATGATTTAGTCTTCCTTTTTGAGGGATAACTAACATTAACCATCATTCACCAGACCGTTAGCATTTGCCACCATCATCCACTAAAGTAGCACTGCTCATCTCCTGCCCCTTTACAAAAACATGTTCGCAAAATACAGTATTTTATACACGTTTTATTTCAGCCATTTGCAAAGGCAATGGTAATGCCAGAGATCAGCCATGACCCAGGGCCACATTTCTGTAGTCTAACAGAATGCAGCCTGTGTGCTTTTTTTGTTTTTTTTTAATTTAGAAAACTAATCTTTATGTTATATACATGATGAAAAGCGAGCAGGGTTGCTGTGAATAAATGGTATCAGGAACAAAACAATGTGTGTGAGCTTCATCAAAGAGAGAGAGAGAGAGAGAGAGAGAGAGAGAGAGAGAGAGAGAGAGAGAGAGAGAGAGAGAGAGAGAGGGGTTATTATAGGTTGAAGAGCTGATGACAAAATTTTATTTCTTCCCCCTCCCTCCTTTACCATATTATGCATTGTGTCTTATGGGGTATTATTTTGCAATGCTGAGCATGTGTGTGTTTCTACCCCGGACACAAGCCTCCTGTCTTCTGTCTTGCAAGTTAATATTGTAGAATAGCAGAACAGAAACAGACCCAAACACACACAGTCTCTCTATTCCTTCTGTGACGAATCTGCGCTTCACTCCCAATTAGCAGCGGCCGCTCTTCGCCTATTAGACAGCTCTGGGCCCCGCTGCCGCTGTGCCAGACTCTGAGCACCACTCGCTTCCTTGCTTACATCCTTCCCTTCTAGCTTCATCCAGGGAGTGCAGACTGCCACAGATAAAATAATAACTGACCACAAGTCTCAGTGCTTTCTCACTTACTCTTCCTTCACACACAGATACACACACACACACACTTCCTTCTGTCTGTCTGTCTGTCTGTCTGTCTGTCTGTCTGTCTGTCTGTCTGTCTGTCTGTCTGTCTGTCTCTCTCTCTCTCTCTCTCTCTCTCTCTCTCTCTCTCTCTCTCTCTCTCTCAGTCTACTCTTATTAACAAACCTCATTCATGTGCAAATGGACTATGGGTCCTGCAACATCCAGCCAATTTTCTCTATGCCTCCATGCCTGTAAGGGACATCGATAATGGGCAGGCATAAAGAAAGTGCCAATTATAAGACATTTCCTTGTATAATTGCAGAAAATTAGGTAGAGAGCACCCTCTTGGCTTTTTAGCATAGCCACAAAAAAAGTGAAATCAAGTCTGTTTCTCTTCATTCATTTATTACTGACACGGGATTCGATGTTGTACATTTATTCCTGGCCGTAGGGGGTGTTCAAACAGACCCATTCACACAGCATATGGAGTGAAGGTCACACTGCATAAGTCTTCTTTATAGAACATGCATTTTATAATTGTTATGTGTCTCTTTTGCTCGTAGTACAATTATACTTTCAGGACATAAGGTTGGGGGAGACTTAAGAATGATGATGATGATGATGTTGATGATGATGATGATGCTCACAGAATTTATAGTAGTTCTTGCAAATGAGTGTGCACTGAATTCGTCTCACATCACCCATCGCTTTAATATTAAAGCTACACTCCAGTGTTTTTTACACCTAATCTCTATTTAACGCAAGTGAAGCAAATGTGTAATGACCAGGAAGAGGTGTAGGTGTAGAATTCTGTGAAATGGAATGAAATGAAATTTAATTGAAGCTTGTTCGAAGGGAAGATTCACTTGTTACCGACAATGTTCTGTAGGACTCATGGCATATTGATAGTAAATAGAAATACTTGCTCTAGCATTAGTAGAAAATGGGATATGGACAGTTTTGAGTGGACGTCAGAGTGTTTTCTCCCCATTAATTTCGTCATAAGTGTTTCAAATGAATGTGTTCTTTTCTCAGCAGGGAAATCTATTACATTTTCATATCGGCATCGAGTTGCAAAATGCTAGAGTGTTCCTTTAATCATTTGAAAGTTGTAATGTGAGATAGATAGATAGATAGATAGATAGATAGATAGATAGATAGATAGATAGATAGATAGATAGATAGATAGATAGATAGATAGATAGATAGATAGATAGATAGATAGATAGATAGATAGATAGATAGATAGATGGATGGATGGATGGATGGATGGATGGATAGATAGGCTCTGTTATATTGCACCAGGTCTGACCAAGCAACTTCTTACCTGCCTGCAGTGACTTTGATTGACAGACCCTAAGCGATTTTTGCCCATGGATCTTTGTGCAAGGTCACGGTTGAAAGGTCATAGGCACATTTTGTCCTAGAACGTGTCTTCATACAGCTCATTTGCTCCAGCGCTCCACAGGCAAGACGAAGCCTGCCCCCACCTACAGTCAGAGAACAGAGAGCTCAGCAATCCTTGGAGGTGGTAATAGATATGTAGTAGGTTACGGATGGAGACACAGCCTGTGGGCTCACACACAAATACACACACACCCACATACACATAAACACCACACACATATTTGTATATGGAGGGAACATGTAACAACCTCAGGCCATAGAAAGAGCAAAAAGAATAAGAGATTGTTTGACCAAAAAAAGTTGGCCTACAGAGAAAAGATGTTGCTATATGCTGAAATACATAAAGAAATAAATATATATTCAAAATAGAATTCTGACATCCAGCCATAGTAAACATACATAATGTGCAGCTGTAATGTGAGGGTGGGAAAATATTGACATAAATAGTACATCATTTCTGCTTTTGTTCGATATTTTTCCCTTGAGTCTTCATCTGCTTTTAAATCAGTGCTTTCATTCTTGTTGTCCATCTCCCAGTACTCACTATATGCACACAATTTACCTCATTTATCAATAATTTCTCAAATGTGTGTAAATATTCTCAAAGGCCAAATTGAATGACATTCCTGACAGATTTCTATTTCAATAACTATGTTATTACATTTAGCACCAGAAATAAGAGTTCGAAGTTTTCCACTAATACAGCTCAGCCACTGCAGTGTATCAGTGTATCAGCTATCACAGACACACGGTAACACTTCCTTCTTTTACTTCCTTCTTTTTTCTTTTGCCCTAATTGAAAGATTAGTTTTATTTGGACTGGATTTGTGATAATGAATATGGAATGATTGAGTTTCACAAAATATTAATTGAATTTGTGTGTGTATGTGAGTGTGTGTAAGTGTTCAAAATAAATAAGCAATTTGAACTTTACACTGTCAAGTGTATCTGTGTCAATAATGATATAAATAATATGATTCTATAATGTTGAACTCTTTCAATCAAAGGTTAGTTAGTCTCCTTAACTGTAAATGTATACAAACTCAGGGCCTGTCACAGGTCACAACGCATTTTTTCGAAAACACTGGACTTTCCAGAATTTACCTTATGTGTAAAAATGTTCCTGCGAATGGTATACAAATAAATTTAAGCTCCAGCTTAAAAAATGAGACCAATTTAACTATTTGATGGATCTTAGGAGTCAGGAATATACAAATATGGGCAAACAAACATTATGACAAGACAGAATTAGCTTACTGCAATGTGCTTATAAACAATGCTTTCTATTTTAATTATATTATAAGAAAATAGAAATAAATCAGAAACATGCTGAGAGAGAAAAGCTAAGCACCCCCTGAATGATGTGCTCAGTTCCTGTAATACACATTCCCTTTCAGATAGGAAGTGCAACAGTGTTTAAAATCAATACAAGCGCTCTCACGCTGACTGCTGGAACAGCATGCTACAGCTAATTCAGGCCATACCTGCCAAAGGCCAGAAAAATCTCTCCCAACTCGGGCTGCACACTCTAATTTACGCTGGCAGCCTCCTCCGTTCCATTACCATTAGAGGGAGAGCTCTGCATTAGGTGTTTAATGAAAGCCAAGGCCACTGCCTGATTTAGCAGCATGGCTAAAGCGGGCAGTATGAAGTCGACTGTGTGAAAAGCGCTGAGACTCAGTGACTAAGACCATTGTCCATATCAGCAATGGCCAAAACATGCTGTGCTTTTCCTACTGTAGTATTATATTTAGCCCCAGCTGAAATATTATGATAATTAGACCATGGATATTAATAATTAGGATGTGCATACATTTCTAGAATATTGTTTTAACATAAAGGCACAATTTACTATAGATATGTGAATAAGAAGTAAAAAGAAAAAAGTATTTTCCTTTGATTGATTTTCAGATGCTCAGAAACCTTTTCTATATACACACAAAACATACTTTAATTTTTATAGAGCCATTTTGGCAAGTTTTTTTCATCTACAAATAATTAGGTGTGTTAGTGGCCTTTCATATGGTTGATTCATTTGTTCATTACCTTTGTTAATGTGTCCCTCATTATGAAATTTTAAGCCATTAAAAAATAATCTGTAATTGCCAAATATGTTTGTTTAATGAGCAAGGAAATTTAGGAACATTTCTACACTTTCAGCTTCACTAATAAATGAATGAATATGAATATAACCAATGAATATGCACAGCTATACAATTTACAACGGTCCTTGTGACCTCCTGCAATCTCAATTTGCTTGACAGCTTGTTAACTACCTACTGGCAGAGGATAGTGCACATTATTCACATACAGATGAGTGTTTTGTTTGTATCTGTGTGAGTGTAATAAAATTTCATAACAAACATTTGCTTCTCAGTAACATTAGCTAAATCAGATAGCTATCTATCTTGCTTAGCAGCAAGATTTTCTGCTACATCCTTTCATGATACGTATATTGAATGTGATAGGCTCAAAATGTCAAGGTTATTTCTCTCAGATTCCTTACAAAGTGAATCCGTTTTAAATGGAAAAAGTCATTGTAATGTGCTGCGTGGAGAGTGTGTAAATTCAGCATGGGATTTATTATGAGCAGACCAAAACTCAGTCCAAAACTCATCATCATGGTTCAGTGTAGGGGTCAATTCACATGCAGGCAATATCAAAAAGGGGTAATCCATACTCACAAACAATATCAAGGAGGAGACAGAAAGAAAACAAAGCTCAGTAATGCATAAAACTTTGTGAAGAAATAAAGGTGCTGGAGGTGATGAATAAGGAAACTAATTAAGGAGTGGGCATAGGTGTACACATTAGGAAAACAACAGGGCAGTGACAGGACGAATCTAAAACAAATGCACATGGCCAAAACAGACAAAACAAACATCTGACGCTTTTGAGAGAACAAATGCACATGGCCAGAACAGACAAAACAAACATCTGACGCTTTTGAGAGAACAAATGCACGTGGCCAGAACAGACAAAACAAAGGTCTGACGCTTTTGAAAGAACAAATGCACATGGCCAAAAGAGACAAAACAAACAGCTGATGCTTTTGAGAGCAGGATTTGTAACAGTGACTTTGATTCTGTGTTTCAGATGTTACTCTGTCTGAATTTCCTTCACCAAATACAAAAGTCAAAAAGGTTTTCACAAAAACTGAGATTTTCTGTGTGAAACATATTATTATACTTCAGCAAACCAGAAGAAGCCTTTATTTTTGTCACATATACTTTACAGCACAGTAAAATGCTTTTTTCCCCCTCATATTTCATCTTTGGTTAAGGTCAAAGTGCAGGGTCAGCCATGATAGAGTGCCCCTAGGTCAGAGAGGGTTAAGGGACTTTCACAAGGGCCCAACTTCTGAGGATTGAACCCTAACCGTCTGATCAACAACCCAGAACCTTAACCACAGTGAATAAAATAAATAAAAATAATAGATAGAAATAGATAGGTATAATTTGGCTAAGCGTGATTTCCTCACACAATGAATATGAGGCTTTGATCATGTTGTCCGATATGTTCATGCAGTAGTTTGGAATCAGATACCAGATGTCAAAATATCCCCAGTTCTTCTGCACCACAGTCAGAATTAAATTTAAATGCAGTTTTCTTCTTTTTCACTTTTTGGTCTAACCAAATATTAAAATGCTGGAAATGTAATAAAGAGAAATATATTTCTGTATTTAGTGGCAGATTTAAACATGTAAAAGGTCTCCCCAGGCCACTGCACATATAATTGGAATCAGCCACGACTAGTTAACTATTTAAAATGATGTTTTGGTGGTCACACATTAATTCAGACAGAAAAAACCCATAAAATGTGCTACAATTTGCAAAACATTTTTTGTAGTATACTATTTCTTAGTGCTTAAGTAACATACAGGACAGAGATATACAACATATGGATTACTGAACATAGAGAGAGTTACCTGAGAACGGGTGATTTCTAGATCTCTTCTAACCTGATAAATTATTTCAGTGAGAATGTTTTCCGTAGCCTGATTTTTTTTTTTTTTTTTTCCGATTCATTTAGTACTTTTTTTTGGCAGTCTAACACATCAGTTAAGTGAAGAATGACAACATAGCGAGTTACAGAGAAGATATATCAACTGGATCGCCGACTGGGCGTTTATGTGTCGTGTTATGTGATGTGCTGAAAAGTAAAGGAATGGTAATGCATGCTGAATGAGTGAGAAGGAGTGAGAGAGATGGGAGGAAAGAGGGGAGAGGTGGAGCACTTCTCTGTCGAGCCTGCTGCTACTGCTGCTACTACTGCTGCTGTTGCCGAATATTGAAACGATCAAACAATAAGTGCCTCTCCTCTGAGGACCTGCAATGACACTGGAGTCAGCAACCCCCTTGTCCCAGTGCAATTCTCTCTCTCTCTCTCTCTCTCTCTCTCTCTCTCTCTCTCTCTCTCTCTCTCTCTCTCTCTCTCACACACACACACACACACACACACACACACACACACACACACACACACACACACACACACACACACACACCATCTTCACAGCATTCTCACACAGCACAGCTCCCAGCAGAGCATTCCCAAAGACACAGCTTTTATTAAAACCTGCTGCAGCAGTGTTGTCCCATAGGCAGTGCCAAAGCAATGACAACACACACACACACACACACACACACACACACACACACACACACACACACACACACACACACACACACACACACACACACATAAATGCCATAAGGCTACTAAATGAATAATGTGTACAGTTGTATGTGAGTGTGAGAAGTGCAGCTTGGGCGATTGCTTGATTATGTCTCTGTTTAAGTGGAAGCATGCTCTCTGGTCATACCGTAGGTGTACATGGATGTCTGGATGGAGAGTAAGTGTGTAATGCAGACTTGTGCTGTCTCTGTACTGCACTGAGGGACTACATGCTGTCACATGCTTGTGGCTCATGGTTTGTGGCATTCATAGAGTACCACAGGGAGAGAGAAGAGACAAGTATAAAAGGAGGAGGCACTCCATTGAGACTCCTGCTGAGGTGATAGTTAGCACATGAGGTTGGCTTGGAGAGACAAGTTATTGTTTTCATCTTTATTTTTATTTATTTATTTATTTATTACAGTTGCGCAATGTTGTTGCCTATAAAATGAGCAATAAAATGCTGCCTGAAATATGATCATCGTGAATGATCAATGCTTACTGTCTTCATTTGTCTGAAATGACGTTTGCAATACAATAACTGACTTTTATGATTTTTGTGATATTTATGGGATTTAGTCATCATTTTATCGGGTTTTACTAAACACATACATGTAGATTAATGTTTTGATTTTCATACAGTGTAGTTTGCCTGAACTGTGTACAATCTTTAAGGGTATAAATATGAGATAAATTATACAAGAACCGTACTTCTAATGCATCATAAAAAAGATAAAAAAAAAAAATACTTTAAAGACAGTAAAGAGGGGGGAAGAAGCACATTAAACATGGACAATAATACTGAATAATACATTTTATTTGAGTTATTTGACATTGATTAATTTCTTTGCCTTTTTGAAGTATTAAATGTTAACTTTTAACTAGAGTACAGTATATTTGGATATCAATTTAGTAGAAGACTGTGAGTAAGTTATGAGTTATGAACACTGTTCATAAGATTCTTAAACCTCAACTACTCAGTTATAATTTACTTTCGATAAAAGCATCCAAAGCACAATCAAGGGCCAGTGATGGGTTAAATATACAAATTGTGTATGCTATGAAATTAATCATAAATTTATTATCACTACAGTACATTAGTTATAAACATCACTGACATGGTGTTAAGGTAGATATTTGACAGACAGGCAGATATTTTCACACATATAGACATATAAGAACGACTGAGTAATTCTTGCCAACTTTTGGCAGCATTAACTCTTTTGGTTACATCAGTATGCCTGAAGAGCCCTGGCATGGCTGACGTCATCACACCACCTCCCCTATTAATCTACCTGGACTAAAAAACACACCGGCCTAAAACAGGAGCTACCGAGCCCAGGGCCTGTCCAAGGGCAAGTGTGTTACCCGCTGGCAAGGAACAGCATGGAGACTGGAGAAAAGACAGTGGAAGAGAAAGTGAGCAGATGAAAAATGGCTCCAGGGGGGAGAGTGAAGGTGATGGAGTGAAAGTGAGCTGGAAAATGGAAACATGTCGATAAGAAAAAAAAACGCAGAGTGAATGAAATGGAGATGCAGCGAGTTATGATAGATGCGGTTAAGGAAAGGAGGAGGGGGGCTTCTGATGCTGTAGGAAGTGAAGGAGAGAAATGACATGAGGAAAAAAGAAAAAAAGCTATAGTGAATAGAGACAAAGCTCATGGAATGATGAAGACAACTGACAGATTAAAAAAAAATTGTTGTACGTTTAAAGCTGGGTGAGAAAATGCGTCCACTCTGAAGATTAACTGAAATGCTTGGCTCAGGAACTTTGACTGTGGTTCAGAATTCATTCCCAGCCAGGCCATCATTTACTAACATACTGTTCCACTTTGTGGAGTTTGTTTTGCCAGGCAAACACAGTAGGGAGACGAACATTTTAAACTGCCATTAACAGTTTGTAACTTGTCCACGGTCTCTCAATATCTCAAACTGCTGCAGCCAGTGGGGAAGGGCTCAGCATGCTGCTGCTTTGTTTACCACTGGGCCTCGACCACAGAGGTTAATGTAAAGAGTTTCAGGCACAATTAAAAAAGCGAGAAGCACTACACGGCGCTAAAGGGGGGGAGTTGGGGTGGTGGTTTTTGCCAGCCAGGGCTCCCTGCCTGAGGGGACGGCTGAATAAATAGGTGGGGAAGGGAAGCTGATGTCAAGCAGGTGTTCAAGGAGAAAGTGTTAGCCAAGCGGACTGAAACGGGGAGAAGTGCTGCCACTGCAGTGTGATAATAAAGACTTAATTTAATTAGGCCTTCTGCACCAGTGCACACGGCACTGGCTGCCTTTCAGCTCGACCCAGGAGCAAGACAGAGCCAGGTGTAAAGTGTGAACTTACATTAGGTCTTTCTCACACTCACCTTCACCCTTTTGTTTCTTGCTCATCAACCTTGTCCTTAATAGAGCCGTATTTATGCAGATATCCCTATTTTCAGCGCTCCGTGACCCGCAGGGCTGCAGGCTGCTGTCCTGTTAGCATATGCTGAGATGCCCAGGTTGCTTTCTGGAAAGTTCCCGGAAGATACAGGAAGATTCTGATTAGCTGGAAGAGGCCTTGTGTTTGGCAAGTACGCAGCACCCAGCGTGCCCACTCTCTCCTGGCTCGGAGAACCTTGGCATGGTCACACACTCTGCCCCAAAGCGGAGAGGACATATAGCCAGGCCGTGGGGTGCATGGTGTATGTTATGTAAAGAGAATGAGAGAAAAATAGGGCCTGGATCCTTTCCAGAGCACTTCATGACTCACCAGCAGATCTGTACGCACACATTCGCACACACACACTCAGATGTCCGTGTGCTCCCTGTTCCTGTGTGCCGTCTGTGGATCTCCAGCTGAGGGGAGAGACACAGGAAGAACACAGCGTGCCTGTGTGAGCATGTGGAAAGGAAGTGAAGTGTGGTGGACCCACACATACACTCACACACACATTATACACATACTGCAAAACCTCTCCTTTGAACCACTTTATGGTAAACGGTGGATGTGTGTGCACTCTATGAAGGAAACCTGCATCATTAAACGTCTTGATTGTAATTGTGTAAGAGATGCCGAGTTCCAGAGGAGAGTGTACAAACACAGCTGTGACACGCCACACTGATATAGAAGAACTAGTGCCAGTCTTGTTCTCCCCACATCTTCTATTTAAGCACAAAAATTAGAGCCAAATTTAGTTAAGATAATTTATTCGGTACCTCCACAGAAGAATGGCCGTCATTTGATGGCAGTCATTTGAGATGGCAGTCATTTGGAAAAAAAATAAATAAAATAAATAAAAAAAACTGAAGACCCAGTATTGGGCAACGAAAGATACTAAATGGTATTGTTTAAAAAAAATAATAAAATTATGCAAGTTTATGATAAATTTGATACTTTATTTAAAGGGTATTTTAATTAAGGCTTTGTAACACATTTATAAGCATCACATTTATAAATCATTAATGCATTGATGAGTGTTCTAAGTTGTGCACAAAGGTTTTTATGCAGTAAGATTTTGTCTGTTATAAATAGCAAATTAGTTCATTATTACTAATATATTATTACTAAAAGAAAAAAAAAAGAAAAACATTAATTCGACTGAAGTATCCGTGCTTCCTAAATACGTCAGCTTGTTTTGTACTGGTGCTTCATAGTATTTTTTCTTTTAATTCATTTATTTTAATGAAGGAAAATATTTTATGCTCCTATATAAAGCAGATAAACACATTTCCTTGAAGAAAAGCTGTCAGTTGGATATTTCACGTCTCAAAGCTCCATGTATGTAATGTTACTGTTACTTTATTACACTCTCAAACAGTTAGATATAAATTCTCCAGTGTAGCTTAATAAAAGATTCATGCAGTGTTTATGAAGGTGTTATGAAAACCCAGTGAAGACCTGAAAAACCTTTACATAAATCGTATAAAAACAAGCAAACAAATAAATAAATAAAATAATTCCTTTAAAAAATTGTACCCACATAAACTATTACAAAATGAAGTCCAACCTGGAAAAACAACAGGTTAATTGAATTTAAGGTAGTTCGTTTCTTTAGGTAACTATTCCCTTAATAATCTCTTAACTGATATACACAGTTGCAGTAGATTAATCTTAATTGTACGTTAATTGAAATATTTGACAGTACTGTATAGACGTCATCAGAGTTGAAATTCTTCTTAGTCTCCAAGCTGTTAAATCATTTTTCATCCCTTTCTTTTAATGTTTTTACCTGTATGATTAAAAATACTAGGTAAATCTATTCAGTAATAATGCTAACTAGAAATCTTTATACATATATTAGTTTAGAAATTATTTGTGGAAAGATAATTGCACAAAGACAAGAAAATAAAAACAGTTCCTTCTTGTCTATTTATTTCTCTGCAATCATCATGAAGGGGAAGAACAAAAATTCAAGTCAATCATTTTTCTTGGACTTCAGGGCTTCTTTTAAGGATCAGTCATTGAATTGATCAATCTAGATTCTTTGTGTCATCATGCCATCACTCATGAGCTCTTGACTTCTGTAGATTTATAATGTAATATAGGACATATTGATAGAATACACGCAAACAAACTTAAAATGTTGTTCTAATCTGTGAGCTTGTTGTCATTGCTTTGGATTTCTGTTTCTGGATCATGGGTGGGGTTTCTGTGGTTGTAACCCATCTGCCGCAAGGTTTGACGCTTTGAGATGCTTTTCTGCGGTCCATTGGTGTACAGAGCTGTAATTTGAATCACCACCAAGAGATGTTTTTTTTTTTTTTGCGCATCCTTCTCTGTAAACTGTGTGTAAAAATTCTGACTCTGAATCTGATCTGATCTGAATCTGCATAAGCTTATACACTGTGCTGCTGCAACATGATTGGCAGACTGGGTAGTTGCATGGACGTCTATGTAAACATTAGATATTAGAGATTAGATATAATCAATTCAAAGTTTTGTTTCTTTTGGTTTCATTTTTTTCGTGCCATGCAGTTTATAGCGTTTCTTATTCCGTATATCCCATCCAACATTCAGCAAGTGACAAAATACTACAAACACTCCAAGTAATCCACAACAGCCCCTAAGAGACATGCTGGCCTTCTGTGTCGAGCAATTTCCCTGCATCACAGTCCTTTTTGCATTGTTGAAATATTTAGAATTATAACATTGAAGGCGCTTGATGCAGTTCACATAATCCATACCTTTAATATCTTCAGTGTTTAAAACTGCAAGCTGTAAAGCTTTAATTCACATTGTGCTGCAGGATTAGGTAGAGAGGGAGCGGCCAATATTAATTTTACATCACTGAATTAATTATTTTAAGTATAAGAAGCAATTTGATCAATTATTAATCCGTTTGTGGTATGCGCATGTTTGAAGGGAAGATGGGGAAACGTGAGGTGAACACCATTCCAGATTGGAAAATTAATATTCATACCCTAGTTTATACCTTATGAAATGCAGAATTCAAGGTTTAACTGACAAATTATGGTTTAATTAAGGGAGGATAGAAACAGACGGCTTTCTCCGGGGAGACAGGAAGAATTCTGATCGTTATGCCACATAATAATGTTTGCGTGAAATTGCCAGCTTATTCTAATATTGCACTTAAACATTCCATCAGGAACAAATTGTAAAAAAAAAAAAAAAGAAAAGAAAATAAATGTGACTTCTCAGTTCAGCTTTAATTACAGAAAATTAATTCACCATCCGTCCGCCGTCGTAGGTGCACATTCGAAACTTGTACACCAGGTACAACGTGTAGGACTTGAGTTTATTTGATTAATCGAACGCTGTACAAAATATATCTCACTCTGAGTGAAAACAAATTCAGTCATCACATTGTTCATCGACTCTTCAGTATACAGTGGGAATATAGTTCTCTGCAGGTCTATGTGTGTGTGTGTGTGTGTGTGTGTAGAGAAGAGTAGAGCTGCTGTGGGGAGAGAGAGAGAGAGAGAGAGAGAGAGAGAGATGTGATGTGATGTGATGTGATGATGTGGAGGTTTAGAGCAGCCTCGTGTGTCATCTCATGACATCAGGAGATGTATTAATGTGATAGAGAGATGATGAGGTTGAAATGGACATAAAGAATTTCAATTATTTACAGGTGATGTGCCAGTTGAATTGGCAATGAAGTGTCTCGTAAATTACGTTCCCCCTGTAATCAGCCATTTGGAGGAAATAATGAAATAACGGTAGCCCGAGCAGCAGGAACTGCTGTTCAGCAGTGATCGTTTGGCTGGGCGATTTTAGAGCGCGGGACGCACTTAAAATGACATTGGGGTGGGAAAAGGGTTGAAATTACTCCTGTGTGGAATGGAAGTTACTCGAAACCTCCGACTGGGAAACACATGCTGTGCTCTTAGACTGTTATAAAAGTACAAGATGTACAGACTTCACCGTATCTATATTTAATGCCATTTAATGTTTTTTTTTTCTGTGTTTGTGTCCATGTTGTGCTTCTTTAAGCCATCTTGCGTGAGCGAGTGCCTGAGATCAGGATCATACTGCTGAGCGTCCTGATGTTTGTTCATGCTGTGAGCTTAGAGCTCTTCTGGATTCTCTTCAGGCCTCTTTGTGTTAAATGATCCCTCATTCCCTTTGTTCTGTATGGAGAATTAAAAGAGTGGTTCTTTTTTTTCAACCTGGCATGGCTTAATAGAATTAGTATGTTGAGGCATCGAATTAACATATCGAGGTCACAAGTTAATATTTTGAAGCCGTAACCTCGTAATAAGCATGGAGTTCCGACTATCTATTAATTTGTGAACTCAAGTTACAAAAAGTTCATGGCTATGACTTTACTCATGAACTCAGTATAATTGCACACATTTATATTAGAAATTTCATTATATTTAACCCAAAGCCTATATTTTATTTTCAGGAACAGGCAAAACAAGTCAAATTGCTTTAAGAATTCTAGTCACTTAACAGTGCATGGTCTAATGGTTTATCCACAAAGACACCAGTATCTCTAGATGGTCTTATTTATTATTCCAAGAACTGTAATATCATTGTCTGTTATCTTCATGCTCCATTGAAGCCACAATGAGCTAATTCAATTGATTTCTCACTCTTGTTGTGTCTCACTCATTTTAAAATACATTTGCTGTGAGTTAAATATTCTTTGTGCAAGAAATAGGTCTCAAGTCATTTAACGCATGGCCTAAATAAATGAATTCGGAGCCACAAAATGATCTTTTTTTGATAGTCGCACCCTGTCACCTGAGTAGCTCTGTGCAGCATGTGATCTGTAGACAGCAGAAAGATCAACGTGGATCAGCAACTACATACAGACCATAGGCTGTAAAATGCAAACTTATCTTCCCCCCAAAATTATTCTGTCCCTTTAGTGAACATTTTTAAGGCACTGTCAGTTGTCATCAATTTATTTATTTAAATTTTATCATTTAAAAATAATTTCTTTCTTTCTTTCTTTCTTTCTTTCTTTCTTTCTTTCTTTCTTTCTTTCTTTCTTTCTTTCTTTCTTTCTTTTTTTTCCCCTTTTTTATTTTTAGCTTCTTTTATTTTTCCTTCATTTACATTGAACAGTCTGGATTTATGATGACAGTCATAGTTATTGTGGGTTTGGTATATCATATAATTACTTCATGTTACTCAGTACTACTTTGTAACTACATAATTTAGCATACCTTACTAAAGATTTACCTCTACAAACATGTATGTAAAATAATCTCAGCTGTGCAACGTGCATGAGTAACTCACTCTAACTTCATAATGACAATCGCTGCCTTTGGCTTGGATTTTTCCCTATAAATTCTACTAGGAAAGATTTTACTACCACTGTGTGTGTTTGTGTGTGTGTGTGTGTGTGTGTGTGTGTGTGTGTGTGTGTGTGTGTGTGTGTGTGTGTGTGTGTGTGTGTGTGTGTGTGTGTGTGTTCGGCATGCCTGCCCTGCAGTTTTTACAATGCATGCCTCCATTCTCATGCCCACGTGGCCATGTTTGATTTGCTGCATCATTGAAAGGAAATTGCCTCGAAAGTAAGTTGTCACTAAAAGAAAATTCTCTGGAGAAAACTCTCCGGATCTGACCTCATGTTTACCTGGATTGGATTCATACACACAATCAGAGCTCCTCATTCAGCTCCCAGAAATACTGCACACACTTATTTAAGAAAACAAAGAAAATAAAAGAACTTCCCCATCCTCCAGTGTGCGATTATCAGAGACAGAGAAGGAGAGATGAGAGAGAGCGAGAGAGAGCGAGAGAGAGCGAGAGAGAGAGAGACTGATATAGTACAACATGGTAGTCAGTTGAAAAGGGAAAAACTACAGATGGCATTTATGGTGCCATGTTCTTCTATCAGAAAGTAGGAGACTGCGATCACAATTAGGGCAGTGCAGGATTAGTGCTGAGCACGCAATTGGCTCAGGCTTTTTAATACAGACCTCTTCATTTTGTGACAAATCAGCACATGACAAACTAATAAAGAACGCAGAGAGGCAGCACAGAGAGTGTGATTGAGGGACTAAGCTTGTCTGGAGCTACATTCATAATGTCTGCATGAGTGAACGCCGTTCTCATAAGGAGGCTGTTGTACAGGAGTGCGTGTGTGTGTGTGTTTATGGGGTGTGCAAGACAGAGAGAGTAAAAGAGAGAGAAAGGAATGGAGAGCTGCTACAGCATAATTCCCCAGACAGAAGATGCTGATGCCAGAAGGCACCTGATTTAATGCTTTACCTCATTTTGTTGGCTATGGATGAGATCTCATGATCGCATGAGCACTCAAACACTAGTCTCAGCTATATACACATATAAACACGTTAAAACATTAAAACATGACAGTGCATGTTATAATAAAAAATATGGGCTGATATAATAAACTACCCAAAACTTGATTGTTCCTATGACAACACATACCAGAGTGCATAATCATTCTAATTTCGCAGCAGTTGATCTGTCTTTAGTTACATTTAATTCACCAAATCAACACAGTTGTTAAAATATTACACATTATTATATTCTTGGAATTTCTGTAAGCACACCGTCTACTGTGTTTTGGTAAATCTAGAAATCATGTGCTAAATGAATGGTGGGACTCAAAGTACAGACAGACCACATCAAACTGGGAACATTTGTAATCATAAACAGGGAACAAGGACCATAAAGTACAAAATGGCAACATGAAGATGAGAAACAACGGGACAGAAATAGCCATGCTAATCAAGATGAGGCTAGGTGAAAACACTAGGGTGATAAGTCAATGTTATTACAGGGTTGGAAAAAGAACCAAAACAATAACACATGGAGTGAACACCAAACAAGCCTACATTAAAGGTGGAGCTGGAGGGGGCATTTCTGGCTCCTTACATCTTTCAAGTCAAGACGTTTTATTGTGAATTCGGCCAGTACAATAACTGACAAGGAACATTATTGTCAGGATCACGATTGGACAAGTTCCTGTTGGAACATGGGGGTGTTCCGGGAGTTGTGTCTTGTGCCATGTGCCCGTCCTAGTCTTAATTCCTTCTCACCTCTGCACACCTGTTCCTTATGTCTCGAAATGTCTTTCCTATTCATCCTTGCAGCATTACCTTTGGCAGTGCAGAATCCTTGTGGTTGTGATGTCCTGTTCTTTGCAATTGGCTTTGTACTGTATTCATTGCGTTTCGGTTTCCTTTCCTCCCCAAGTTCTTTTCCCAATGTTTTCCTGATCAACGTCAATGTGTCTTTGAGCTATCCCAGCATTTGGGTCTTTTTTTTTATTAATGAGGACACCCTGTTTTCTGACAACTACAGAACTGAACAGTACACAGTTTTGTAATGAGTAAAGTACAAGAGGATGATTCAATATAGTAAAATGTTGTCGATGTAAACACAGTACATAGTTGTATGTATCAGACTACTGATCAGAATGCTGTGAGTTTGAATCCCAGGCCCACCAAGCTGCCACTCCTGGGCCACTGAGCAATGCCCTTAACCCTCAATTGCTCAGTTTTTTAAATGAGATTAAACATACATTGCTCTGGATAAGGTTCTCTGCTGAAGTTTCAATGCTTGCTGACAGTCTATAGGAAAAGTCAGTGCTTGTACTGTACATTTGTCAGAGAAATAACATTTTCATACACAGTCTGTGTATTTAGGGATAAATTGTGAAAGCCAATATTGAAAATATTTGAGAATGTGTTTTAAGGTGTAGGTTAATTGTCATGTACATAGACTATAAGCATCTACAGTATATAGCAAATTCTTATGCTACAGTTGTACACTGCTATAGAGACAGAGAAAAAAATATGAGTAGAACATACATGTAGGACTTTAAAAAATGTATGAAGTCATGAATTGGCAGTCTGGGAGATATTGCATGAATTCAATACTATTAAAAAAAGTTACATAGAGTACAAGGACATCAGAAAGTGACACCAGGACAGTACAGTAAGTGATAATGATGAAGTGCATGGGTATACAGTGGGTTGTGCTTGTGTTGATGGTGGTGGTGGTGGTGTTGGTATGGGTTTTAGTGCATTCAAAGGCAGCCTGTATAATAATTGATCTCAAGAGTGTAAGGTTTTGATTGAACGATCCATTAATTAAGTAGCAGTTTCTTACTGGTTTTGTACCGATGAGATTTTGTAAAAATTCAGCACTGCTCGGTTTGAGTTTCATTCCCATGAAACTAGAGATATCGAGCGTCCCAGTTTGTCAATGCAGACACTTCCTATCGTCATCAAAATACTGAGAAAATTTGTTTAAATATAAAAAGTATTTTTCCCTGCTGGCTGATACATCACTTGCTCACTTTTTCATTTTGTTTATACATCAGTTTTCATCCAGCATCTTGTTTGGTGACATATAGATTGACAATTTAGGCACTTTAGAATTTTTTGGCTTGGGTAGATACTGTAGCACTACAGCCCAACACAATGTTTTATTCAGAAGTGTGAAACCCGTGGGCGTATTATATCTGCTCTGGTCAGGGTGTCACATTGAATCAGGTGCCTTTCTGATTGACAGGAAGAACCTATAATGGTTGGTTTTGTAATTGATACAGTCTGTGTATTAAACTGATGTTCTATACGAGATTAATGTAGGTTAATAGACACAGACATCATGTCATCATCCAGTGTCCAGCTTCTGCAGAAGCTATTATCAGCATGTGCACAGTCTAATTTGGTGAATTTCATTGTCTGTTCTCAAGAGCTTCAGTTATCACCATAATGAGTGTATTACCATTGATTTCCAGGTCACACTATTGCCTGGACATGGTGAAGGAGAAGCTGACTTTAGATAGAAGTCCCTCATTTTCCTCCTTTAGCGCGCAGCGTGTGACGACTCGGATCAATACTTTGACTTTGTATTGTCTTTCAAAATCGTCTTTTTCTGCACTCCGAGCAGAAAGTTTGTTTGATCTCCATGTTTGCTCTCATCAGCTGTTCGGCAATCTTGCCCATAGCTCAGATCCCAGATGGAGCGGAGGATGCTCACTCCCGAGGATTCCGACCCACACCGAGTCTCTCTCATGCCTCATCACAGGGGTGCTGCCATCGTGGCACTAAACCAATTCCAACTCATATGTTCTCACTGTTCTTCATCTAATCTGGCTCTGCTTAAACTCTCCAAAACCACATGATGCTGTTAAAGGGCTTAATTAAGGATCTGTGATTCAATCACTCTAATTGAATCAGGGATGGCAAAGCAAGGCAGAGGCTGTTTTGGGGTTACATTTGCACATATGCTGTGAAATTCGGCAGGAGCTCAAACGACTGATGCAGAGTAGAGGTGAGAGTGGAAGGATAAGTGCAAGAGTGGGGTGTAGAGGAGATATACAGGTTATGTTCCACTCAAAATCTTGCTCAAGTTTTGTTTCTCAAAGCAAATTTCAAAAGAGTCAGGAAAGGAAATTGGAAATAATTGCGTGTCTCTGTAAACTACTGTTATGCAAGGACAAGACACAAGCACCAGACAACCCTTATGCAACAGTTATGCAAAAGCTAGAAAACGTCCTTGCTATTTTATTATTTATTCAAAAAAATAGAAGAAGTACACTTTATCTATTTAAAGCTATTTTTCCCAGCTATTGAAGTACAGTACATATATTTACTCAGTGAACAGCCTTATGATACAAATCGTATGCAGTTTCACTTTAAATCGTATCAGTTAGACCCATTTTTTAGTCAGGATTTAAACACATGGGATATCTTCACACACAACAGAGTGCTGAAAAAAATCCACTGAGGTGTACATTGCTGATGAGTGAGGTCAGGCGAGAATGGCTACGCGGGTTCGAGTTGACAGCACGTCTACAGAAATTAACTACTCTTTATATCCGTGTCGAGCAGAAAAGTATTGCAGAATGCAAAAATATATGTAACCCTCAGGAGGATGGGATACTATAGCACCAGACCCCATTTGGTTGACTATACATAAAGGTGTGCACAGACGCACACAAACTAGTCAGCTGGACATTTCCAGGACTTCAATTGTCCAGTATTGTTGAGTGTACATACAGTATATGGGAATTGTGATCCAATTGGATCATAGTTGACTGCTTTTAAAAGTTCCAAAAAGAAAAGTGAATCAGTTTCATTTTTGTTGTTATTAAAAGCTAATTAGGTGAGCCATCTATTGCATGAGGAGGACATTTAGGCAGAAGTCGCAACATTGAGGAAAACATTGTTCTTTGTTTTTGTTTGATACATGCATGTGTGTGTTGGTGTGTGTGTTGCTATTCAGCGAATAGATTGCGTGCAGGAAGGAAGCTGTGCTGCGAGGGACCTGGGGAGAGGTGCCATGGGAGTCTGGTTTGTAGTGTGATGTGATGTGATGGCGGTGAACAGGTTATCTTTGGCAGCCTCTGGCCAGTTAAAAAGTGTGGTCCGGCTCTGTGCACACACACGGGAGATATTAAGAGTGACAACTGACAGGCAGCAGTGGTTTAACAGTTCCTGTGTCCTTCTCCAGCTGAATGGGCCAGCTCATATTGTCCATTCAGCTCTATAAATCATGACAAAATATGTCTGATAGATTAGTATTGTTTTTGGTGCAGCCATTCTGTGGAGTTGAATTTGAAGCATTATTTACTGTCCGAAACGGTGAAGGATTTAGTCGCGAGTGACCTATCTCTCGAACGTTGCATCTCTGTCAGCAGACCATTTTGTGCAACGCCAAGTTGATACATTTTTATCACATTCCATCTAGTTCACCTCATTGTCCTTTAAAAATGGACTCAGATTCTCAGAGGGATGGTGTTGCTTCAGAAAGAGGATTAGTGTTCTTAGGGAAACTTTACACTTTCGGCAGATACTGAGTAAATCAGTTTTATGCGACTACACTTTCCTCTCCCACTACCCTAGAGATGATTATGAGGATGAAAAGCTGTGCACCAGGCCCTGAAACACATCACCCAGGCCCTGCTCTAGTCCCGGCATCTGGTGTCAGGCGGCTCCCAGCTGGAGATGAGTGGAGCGTGTGTGCCTACCCATCATCTCCAGGGGTTTCTGAAGGATGGGGGATATGGGGTATGGGGGGGGGTTGGATATCAGAAATGGTGGAATTACAGATCAGCGTGTGCCATTAAGCAGCTGGATGAGGAGCTTTAGAGGGAGGCAGAAATCTTGCCTCCCAGCCCATATGCTTCCTGCAGCTCCTATCTATCAGGGTGTCAGGAGGCTGCCAGGCTGTGCTCAGTCTGAACACCATGCAGGGGCCCCGTGTAACAGGATGCACTCGTTCGGAAAACAGCTCAGTGTTGTAGAGGAGGTGAAGAGGAAGGAAAATGTGATGCAGAGTGAGGAGACAATTTTGTGCATTTATCACTGTTATTTGGTTTCTCTTTTCGTTATTTACACCTTTTTGTTAGAACCAAATGTTTGGGCCTCCACAAACGGTTATGTAAAGTAATTAGGAAGCTTCCCAGTTGTGGTTCTTTACTGTATGTCTGGTATAGCAAGAGTGAGTGTAAGTTCTACTCAAGTTAACTGTGGGTCTGCAACTATCGTCTGCTCTCCAGTGGGTAATTGATTTAGCATAACAAAGAAAGGGTTGACATTTATTCTTCACCCTGGCATTTGAATATTGAAAATGTCCTTCGTCCATGTTAATGGTGTGAGACATTGGCCTAATGTATTTGTGCGTGTATGGGTATGTGTGTGTGTGTATGTGTGCATTGCTGCAGGGAATTTAATGGTTGTAGAGTGTTGAAGGCACCTTCGGCTGAGCAGTTTCTTGGCACAGTTCATTTTGTACAATTCTGGGGACCAAAATCTCCCCAGGTACACAAGGTAATTTAGAAGCTAAAAGTAACAGGTTAGCTCACAATCTTCAGCCCTCTATCACTATTGATCATTTAAATGTATGTGGTGCACTTTCAAATGGCCAAAATAGAATTCAGCCTGCCCAGAAAGACCTGACAATCATTAATCTATACAGTTTAAATGAGTGTGCATTAGCATAGATCTGGGTTCGCAGTCGAAAACCAAATGGAATATGGCCATGCTAAGACTCAAAAGCTTGAAAAAAGTTTTTTAGGTTTATTTCTAAAGAGAAAAAAAGCTAGCCAAGTACTATTTACATAGCCAACTCCAACATCAATACATAGCATCTGCAACTAGCTAGGTTTCTTGTGAGTGAGTTGATATGGCTGTGTAGTATGCTTGGGAGGGGGAAGTTGGGCATTTTTAAAGGAAATTGAAATCGGGGTTCAATTTGCAGGAAACTGCATGGACTGTGATAATAGATTTGCTGGTGGAGATGGCGATAATGATGTTGGACTCATTCATATAATTCTATTATTTTGTTTGGACTTGCATGTGTTAGAAACTGGGCAGGAGTAAGAAAGTGAGCATGTATTTAAAGTTAGTGATGCTTGAGTCTCAGTACATTTATAATCCACTGATGTATTTGTTAATCTTTCCCCAGCGAGGTAAAGCAGGACATCCTTATTGCTGCATTGTTGTTGAGAACTGTTGCGATTGCCCCAAAAGTCTATCAAGGACAGATAATTATCATGTTAAAGCTGAGATTTAGAATGCATAATTAGAATGCATATGTAATAATTAAACACTAATTTGGTATAGTCCAGTCATCTGGCAAACTGCAGATTGGACAGAGAAGTAAGTGTTTATTCTTTCTGCATTCACTATAAAAAAATAGACATGAACTGCTCAGAGTTCACGTTTCTTCTTCTTTAAAATGATATAGTGCAACAAAACATAAGCACTTCAAACTGATTAGTTTTATTTATAGCCATCAATTAGTAACTAGATTTGTAAAGTTTGTTGTGACAAACTTTGATGTTGGTTTTGATGAATCAGGTATTCGCAAAGGCCAGTACTTTTTGGAGGCTTTGTGTGACTTTTTGAGGCAAGTGGACAGAAAGCTTGTGAAAGCTAGTGGACCACTAGGGTGCCAATACATTTGGAGGCGAGTGGACCACTAGGGTGCCAATACATTTGGAGGCGAGTGGATATGAGCATATGATGTCATCTGAATACCCATGACGCAATTACCCTTATTGTCCTGAGTGTTTTAGTATGTCACATGTCAATGTTGTAGTGTTTGGGATATTCGATAGTCAGCTACGGGAAATCCGAAAGTTCCTAAAGAACCTGGCCGAGTTTGGTGTAAATCGCTCGAAAACTTGCAGAGTTATAAACCTCCAAAATTTATAATGGGAGTCTATGGGAAAAAGGCCACTTTGAGCGTCCGTACCGCTTGCTTGAAAAATAATTGCATCAAACTTCAGACCAGGGTCTACGACATATCCGAATTTGGTGCATGTGGCTCAAAAGCTCTAGGAGGAGAAGAAATTAATAAAAAGTTGGCTAAGAAAAATAACTCCAGTAGCATAACAGAATGTTGGCTATGTTGAGTTCAAATCCCAGGTCCACCAAGCTGCATACACAATAAGGGTGTATGCCAAATACCATAAATGTAAATAAGCAGGGATTTCTTTATGTAGCTAGAGCTTCACTATTTTTAGTTAAATTTTTGGGAGTCAGAAAGTTGTGTGAGTGTTTGGTGTTTGTGTGCATGT
This sequence comes from Tachysurus fulvidraco, assembly GCF_022655615.1. Taxonomy (NCBI): domain Eukaryota; kingdom Metazoa; phylum Chordata; class Actinopteri; order Siluriformes; family Bagridae; genus Tachysurus; species Tachysurus fulvidraco. Next base: position 14,933,768 of record NC_062540.1, read on the forward strand.
CGATAATAAAGACCTCCATACTTCTTTCTTTTCCTCACTTTAATTAAATTCAAAGTTCCATGTAGGGTGGAAACTATTGGTTCGGCACATGTAGCGCTATGTTAAATTTTATGTCGCTTGAAAATGGTTTTCAAGTGCCTTCAAGACAGTGATCGTCTGCCTGTAAAATGATCTGTTTTATGGTGCCCATTATCAGTGCAATATTTTTTCAGGATGCAGTTCGCACAGTCGATACAGCTGCCAAATCTTAAATAGAGGTGTGGACAAAACCGGGCTTCGACCTTCACTATGTCCTTGGTCTTGAGCTTTAATTGAATCCATGGGTGCTTCTCATGGTGTGTTCCTTTACTCTGAAAAAGGTTTTATGCGATATTCAGTTTATTTTTTGTCGTGTTTTTGTTATTTGTATAGCTTTGTTATTTAAACACATACTCTGAAAGTTTCTTAACCTCTTACTGTCCTGGTTAATGCTCTTTTGCTGGTGTTGGCTTTGTTTACTTCTTCCAAATCCTTAGATAAAATTCGATTTTGAGCTCAGTGAAAACAAAGTCAGGTAGAAAAAAGAGTGATAGAAAATGAGTGAAGAGTGAAAAGAGTACAAGACAGCACTTAAACCCTATAAGGGCTTATAGTCTCTTTGCTATAGTAAGTTGGGTCACTGTGAAGGAGGTGAGGTGTTTCGATTTATTTATTTATTTATTTATTTATTTGCATTATGGCAATGCTTTCCCTTTGCCAGTTCAGGTACACAGCGTACCTGGCACTGCTCCATTAGCTCAAATGCCTTTACAGAGAGACTGACGTCACTGGACTAAAGAGATGTGAGGGAGGGGAGAGAGAGAGAGAGAGAGAGAGAGAGAGAGAGAGAGAGAGAGAGAGAGAGAGAGAGAGAGAGAAGCACTGACTATTCTGCTGCTTTATTCCCTGCATGTCCCAGGAGGAGGGGCTCACTCAGCACTGGCATGCTGGAGTCTGTTAATCAGCCCATGACTTTTGCCTCTAGAAAGAGAGAGAGAGAGAGAGAGAGAGAGAGAGAGAGAGAGAGAGAGAGAGAGAGAGAGAGAGAGAGAGAGACATGGACATGGAAAACATCATCAACAAGAAATGAAAGAAAGGGTAAATAAAGCTGACTTGTATTTTCTCTGTCTTGCTAGTAGTGAAGAAGACGTGATGAGTGTTTTCCCATCATGCCCTGCTTTCTGTTCTGATCAGACTTCTCTGAGTTTATCAGACATCCAGATACTTTATTAACATAAGTCAAGTTTGTTAGATGACCCTACAGAGACTTGTAGATGCAGAAGCAGATTTGTAAATGTGAAAATTGTCTTATGAAATTGCCTGTAGTTCAAATGGATTTATATGTAACCAAATACTAGTTAACAGTTATCAATATGAGTTTAAATCTTTTCATCATTCCTGTGGAATTAGCTTGTTTTAGCTAGCGCGAATGTTCGAGACAACAGTATAACTATTTGAGAATAAAAGTTCAACATGAGGTCAGAAATCTTAACATATCAGCTTCTATTAGCTAGCAAGTTAACATTACTGTATATTATATTTTAGATTTGATGTATTAGTTTTTGCTAGCTGGCTGAGTTTATAAGCATTTATTCATATGACTAGAAAATCTTATCAGAAAATGTGTGAAGTTAGTGCCTATTAGCAGCAGTAGCTAGTTAATATTGTCAGTTATGGACATTCATGACTATGAGTTAAAAATATATTAGCTCATGTACGTTAGCTGCCTGGCATCAACAGAGAATATAATACACATTAATAAATTTATTATTTAAAAAAACCCTGTCTTGTCAGCTCATGTTAGCTAGCTGCCTTGCATAATCAGAGAATATTATGTTTAGAAATGTGTTTTTGTTTTTTTACTTGTCAGAAATCCTGTCAGTTTAGCTGATGATAGCTACAGTAGCTGCCTAGCATTAACAGTAAAGATTCTAAACATTTATTAATGCATTTTTAAACAATCCTGTTAGATTAGCTCATGTTAGCTAGCTGCCTGCTATCATCAGAGAACATAATTATTATAAATGTATTAAAAACCGTGACAGTCTTAACAGTGAAGATTCTGAGCATTATGATAACTAGCTTGCTGACATCAGGACAATATCAGACTATTATTTCTCCTTTCAAATTATTTTTAAAATCCTGTTTGATAAATGACTGGTTGATTAGAAGCGTTATAATTAGAAAGCCTGTGAAGTTTAGAAGATTTTAGTATTTAGTGAGTGTTGCTTTCCAAAATGTTCCATTTAACTTATCACACGCCGTCTGTGGACCTCAATCTGTTTCCACAGTTTTCCACAGTTTTTTCTGTTCCACATGGACATGACAAATCCTTAATTGCTCAGGCTTTAAGCTACCCACCTATGTGTCGACCGTTTTAATTAACCTCTTCCTCGTGCCAGCAGCAGTGCAATGCCACTCAGAGTTTGCAAATGCACAGCACCCCAGCGGGATTTCTATGATCCATTCATATTCATGCTTTCTCATGCTAGCAGAAAGAGCGTGTGCTGTTGGACACTGGTGAACAGAAAAAGCGTCAAGTCGAGCAGGAGGTTTCTGGGAGCTGCCACATTGTGAGACATGAAAAAGCAGCAAGTCCCTCTTGGGAGTGCAACACAGTGTCCAAAGCCTCTTAGAGGACCTCATCACTACTCACACTACAACACGGACTACACAAAGCTAGTGTAAGATCTCCACAGTCAGAGCATAATTAGAGTGAGTAGAGAGAAGATAGATGTAGTCCCACAGAATGAGGGCCTTAACCTTCAGTCCTAGACAGTCAAGAGCAGAGGGTCCTCACCCAACTGTGAAATTAAACACGTAGGGATTCCATATAAGATACCAGTATTAACTATGGAGAATTTTTAATAGTATATAAAAGGGCATTATGCAAGCATTGATAGGACACTGTTTTCAGCTGTAGCTGTATGTTTAACTATCTGGTATGGAAATAATGTAGCTGAGGCAAAAATGATACAAATTAAAGGCGTTATTTATTGTCTGAATGAATCGACAATAACCCAGCGTTTTTGCATGACGACTATTGGAACAATCGCAGCTGTCTGCACAGGCTTCGGCCATTAGTCAATAAATTAAAAAGTAATTAGTTTCTGCCTGTGTGGCTCTATTTGAAGGGCTTTTCTCAGGTGTAATGAAAATTTATTGGGGCTGGGTTTTTTTCCAGAAGAGAGGGGAGAGAGAAGAGGATTTCAGAAGTGTGATTACAGTGGCAAATTTCCCCTGGCTGCTTTCAATTGTGGCTAGATGCTACAATGCTGATGACCAAAATAAGCCATTATCCACTAAGAAGCCTGTCATGAAGCCCTAATTAGAGGAGCCAGAGCACTATTTAGAGCTTGACTATATTCGGCTTGCTTGCTTATTTAAAGTTTAGGCAAAATTGATGCTTTAATTTTTATCTGCGCCTAATGACTCGCTACTAAGAGAAGGCAGCTATTTTTAGCAGGCCCCTTCCAGCCAAGCTCCGAGTGGGCGCCTGGAGCAGACGGATCGGCGCAGGGTGCTCCGGATTTTCTTTTTGAAATAATAAACTTTCAGTCGAGCCAGCTTGGTACGTGCAATCAGTTTTAATCAAACGCATCGCCGGGCCCAGGTTCTGCAGGCGGAGCGTATTTTACGCCGATGAATATGTGATCGCGAAGCGTGCATTCGCACATGAATTCGCACATCAGACAGGTGTTGGTCAGCGGCCAGCCTAATCACGGCTGCTTTTGTGCGTGACTGAGCCAGGTGCCTTTGTGCACTATCGCTTTTGTAATTGCTAAAAGAGGAGGCAGGTGTGAGCTGATAATGTAGTGCATGGGTATGAGGGCACGGTGGCCCTGCGGATGGGCTTCTCTGCACCACCTCACATTCACATGCGCCCTTTGTTTGTCCCTGTTTTAACTGACCACAAATGCGCTCTAGCTTTACCTAATTGAAGCAACCTGCTTTCTCTTTCAAACCATTGTGTGTGGACTAGAACATAGTGTACAGAGGCCAGCACCAAGGCTGTCCTTTCATTCTCTGCTTCAGAATGAGGGGTCAGTATCAGAAGGGGAGAAAAGAAAATTTGAAACACATATCCAATTGCTATTGAGACGATGGGATGTGGAAAGAATACAAGGGGGAAAACATACAAAACGTAGAGAAAGAAAGAATAGATAGTGGGGCGTTACAGGATGTAGAGATTGACTGAGATGTTGGAGGGAAGGAGTGTTGGAGAAGAGAAAGAAGGAGGATTCAGAAAGAGGAGGATGAGCAGGAGGAGGAGGAGTAGAGGGAGAATGAATTATGGAAGGGGGGATGGGGACAATGAGGCAGATCAGTCTCGGCTGAGGGCGCAGGCAATTAGAATAAAATTAGCTGGACCTTGGCAAAGGCTAGGGCAGACAGTGGGGCCAGCGAGATGAGAGAAAGAGAGAGAGACGGGAAGACAGGGAGGAAAGGACGAGGAGAATATCCTGGTTATTAAAATGAAATGATTAGCCTGGTGTGAATGTGGTCGGAGCTCGATGGCAGGGTCACCTGTGCCCCAAAGGGAACAAGGGTGTGATAGTAATGAAAGCTCTTTCTCTCTTTCTGTCTGTCTCCTGATCACTTTTTTCACTGGATCTTTCATTTACTATTTTGCAATAAACGAATACTCCATTGTTGTTCAAACTAATGTTTATGTGCCACACTTCTTGTATTGATGAAGTTTTGACAAACATAAACGTTTAAAAAAAATTCTATGTATTGTGGAAGTTGTGATTCAGAACACATACTTCTGTCGGAAGCTGTCATGAATCTTTCAATCAAATATGTATAATTTGTCTTTTGAAAGACAGGCCTAAAATTTAGTGATAGGAATGTCTGGTTCCCAACAAATTTGTGTGTCTGAGGGCATATTCCATAAGTCACAACATTTTGGAGAAGTCTTATTTAAGTAGTATTCTTTTTTTTGCTCCAGCTTTGAGAAGTTGGATAAAACTACACAAGAATAGCTTTGCTGAGAGTCTCATTCTGAGATATTTTATTGTTTTGAGTGTTATTAACGTATTTTTATTCTTACCGTCGCATATTTATCACATTTAAAAAGCCTGGAGTATTCCTTTTATTCTTTGTATACAATACTCTGCCACTATCTTTATGTTTTGTTTTCCTAATATCTGAATTTGTATCCGATTTTGTATATAAAGACACAGTGGGCGTGGCCTAGACTGGAGCTACAGCATATATATACTATATAACTAGTAAATATACTATAAACTATATGTGTGTGATTTTTTTTAAATCATAATAAATTTTCGATTTATTTACTGCCAAAAAATGTAGTTGTTTATTTAGTTAATATATACAAATTATTAGTCTAACTAAAATCACCACAATGTTGACCAGGCTATTAAGGATGAATGAGTGACTATTAGAAATTTGTATTTCTTTGCCCCACAATCTACCTATAAGATCGCACACCTCTGTCCATATGAAAGTAAAAATCCCAAACTCACATGTTGACATATTCAGTTTTGTTTATACTTTTTTCCACCACATTTCTCTTTGTTTCAGCTCTACACTTTAGTGCTCTGTACAGTCCTCTCATGTTGTATTATCTCAGCTCATGACACGGTACTTATACATCATATCAATCTTATGTCACTTCGGTGTGATTGAGTCTTTGTAGAAGTGACTGTGGAAGGATTGGGAGAAGAGATCTGGATATGGATGAACTCAACAGCGTTCATCCATGAAGCTTAGTCCTCCCTTTCTCAGAGACGCCTCTTCACTTTTCGATGACAGATGAAACACAGCAAAATAACACTCAGTCTGTCCCTGTGTTGCTAGTCTAGCTCACCTGACAGGCACGAAAAATCCCAGTCTCTAACCGACTATTGCTCCTCACAGCCTCCTGTATACTCATCATCAACACTGTCAACACTAAAGAAAGAGAAAGAAAACCCTGAGATAACACAAGTGATGAAAGATTACCATGGATTAGGATGCCATTATCAGAAATTAATATTTGTTTGTATTTGTGCTTTTATCAAAAAAAAAAGTCGTTTTTTCGAGTACAGACTTACCTTTAGTGCATAGTTTCAGAAACAAAATGGCTCAATAGCCTCCTCAACAAAAACTGTGTGTTTAAAAATGTGTTTTTTCATTTCGCAAGTAAAAAAAAGAGGAAGAAAGAGCCAACACCGATCCCTTTGCCATATGTTGTGCCGTTCTTATCATTTTTCAGTGTTACAAACTCAAAAATTATTCAGAGCCGAGCTCATTGAAATACAAACTTTGATATTTAATGAAAAGAATTTGACCAAATATGAAATGTTTCATAAAGCAGATTTTCTGCATTTAATCCTACTAAAAAATATTTAAAAAAATATTCCCAATATAGATTTTGGTTTTTTCACAATATTGTTACATATGTTATGGTGGCAAATTGAATATTTTATGTGCTGTTAGTTAAATATAAGATGAATTAAATGGTCGACTATTTGTTTGTTTGTTTGTCAGAAATCCACCCCTGCTAAAGACATATCTTAATATTTACTGTATTTTGGTACGGTTGGGACATTTAACACTACATGACTTGTAGGAAGAGCTCGAAAAAGACAGACGCTTGTAGCTATAAGCTTATAAAGGACACAGAATCATGCCATTTTAAGAAAATGAGTTTAATTAAGGTGGTCAGAGCAAACACACTAGGAGACAATAAGTACAATGTTGATACGTAAGTCCTTATCTTTTTTTATTCATTTTTCATTTTGTCTGAGGCTAAAGTGCTTCTTCTTATGAGCATTTGACAAAGAAATGACAACTTTACACTCCAGTGAAGTGAGACAGGACAGTGTGATTTCACTAAAGGCAAGTTAAGTATGTAATGTTTGCTTGACTTCCTCAGCTATTTTCTTCAGCCCCTAATGTATTATTGTATAGTAATGACATGTTAATAACAATGATATTAACTCATTGCTTGAAAGTAATGTTTTGGTGGTTTAGTGTTAAAACTCAAGCCTCAAATCTCCTTGACGTCTTTGTTTTTCTCCCTGCTGGAAGTTATTACTTTAATGTTGTGGTGGTCTGCTAAAACTCTTTACATGGGAAAATTAGACATTTTTTTATGTAAATGAAGACATTTTAAAAACTTTACTGAACTGAAGTATGCTTTCTTTTGTTTTGTGTATGAATCCCAAGCAAAAGTAAAGTTCTTAAAATTTGAGTTACATCCAAAAGATAAAAATAGGAAAAATTGCATTTAAAGATTTCACTCTGACTGGAGAGTAGAGCAAGAATAATGTGGACATTTTGACAGCTGATATATGATTACATACGTAACTGAAAGCCATAAACAACTTGATCAAATCCTGATGTACACTGTGTGTGCAAGTTAAACAGCAAGGGTTTTGACATCTTTAGACAGAATCATTGTTCTTAGTCTTTCTCTGCACCCGACATGATTTTTGAAGGAAGCCTAAGCAAGATTAAAGCTAAAAAATAAAAAACATTTTTGAAAAACATTTCTATGTTGTTTTAGCTCAAGATACGATATATGGACATAAGTTTCTGGACAACTTAGCATCAAACCCATGTGTGTTCCTTTCCCAAGCTGTAACTCTGAAATTGTAAGAAGTTACTTGTATAGGACTTTGTATGCTATAGCAGGTAGCTCAAAGTCATTAAGACTCTGGATTTTTTTATTGAAAGGTTGGTATTCAAGCCCCAGCCCCACCAAACCTCTGCTGCTGCCCCAAGGCCCTTAATTACAACATGGCTGATTCCAATGTCCAAAGTTTGGAGAAAGAATTTCACTGTGCTATAATGTATAAAATATCAGCTTCTTCTTCCAGACCTGTTCCATGACCAGTGCTGTTGTACTCAAAGTGATCTCCATGAAGATATTGTTTGTACTTGTGGCTGAATGAGCTAATCCCTGTAGCCACCTACAATATGTAGTGGAAAAACATCCTAGAAAAGTGGAGGTCAATACTGGAATTGAATGTTAAACAAACAAATATGGGTGTGATGTTTGGTGACTGCAAATGTTTGGCCATATCTTGTATTTATAGATTTTTAAAGTCAGGCCAAAACCTGATTTTTCCTCCCTTTCTTTTTTGGCCTTTTGCCAGAATTCAGTCATAGCTCTATCCAACATTTTGATCAGACTTGGTAGAATTAGTAACCTTGCTTTAACTGTTCATAACTGTTCATATACGCTCATTCCCAGGCTCAGCACATTCCTGCTGCTTTTGATCTCATTCGTTATTGACATCACATTGCTGCAGTGTTGAGAAACTGTACAGTCCAACCATAGGAGATTTGTCCTCAGCAGCTCGCCACTAAAACTTAGCCCGGATAAAGCATTCACATAAAGGAATGCAAATGACTCATCAATAATACAGATACAGAGTGGGACCATCAGTGGGCACACTATAGGATGGCATGGAGGGAAAGTTGCTGACTGTCAACAGTCTGAAACTGGCAGAGGAGCCGCGATGGTCATTAGCAGCGATGGTGGTATACTAACAGTAACAGGGTGTGTTCTCTGGGGACACAGTAGGCAGATTGATAATCAGAGGAGGGCAGGATAATGCAGCAGCGTGCCTAACAGAGCTTCATGGAGCACAGTGTGCTCTCCAAACAGCCCAGGGGGGACAACAGCGTCCCAGGGGCCCTGTTCTCACTCTCTCTTTCTCTTCTTGCTTTCTCATGCCCTCATTCTCACTCTCTCGTCTTCTACTTGTTTTTCTAACAGAGCTCACAAACCACTTGTTCAACTGTGATTCAGGGACCTTCACAGTGTTTATCTCATTAGCCTGCTAGCCAAACGTGTCATAGTATCATGTCTAGGTAAGATCTAGTGTATGATTACTGAGCACTCATCTTTTAGGTAAGGTACTTACTAAGAAACAAAGCATATTGGGACATTCTGTTACTGAAAAGTTTGTAATAAATAGTTTTTTTATTTCTTATACTGCAACGATGTGCCAACGATTACAATGTGTAATTTATTAGTTAGATGTAATTTTGTGGAATTTGAATGTAGAAGGTTATCGCTTACTTTACAGCAGCTATAAAGTCATTTCTTTTCCAGCCGTTCTTTCTTTTATCTTTCTCTTCAAATTGATAATCACAGTTTTTCATGTTACCAAATCGTCCTATGTTGAAATGAACTTACATATAAAGCACTGACTCCAGTGATTTCCTTTATAAAAGTTTATATAAGTGTCTCATTACAGAAAACCTCTCAATGAGAATACCTTCTTCTTTCTTAAAAAACATCAGTATACTTTTCATCTGTTTATCATTAGTCTTGGATTACATGGAACATCCTTTTAAATGAATCCCTGGTAATTAACTGTTACTATAGATGACATAATAGAGCCACCCCATTAATACATAGCTATGATTTGAGTGTCAGAGCTTCAGAAGTATACGGTGGTATAGCTCAGTCAGAAAAGTATTCCCAAGCCTAGAAAATAATTGGTAGCGGACATTTAGTCTGCACTCCTGTTCTTAAGAAGCTTTGAGTGAGCTGAGACCCTCAGAGAGCACTAGAGCACGTAATCAGCTTCTCCCCGTGTCATCCGTACAGAATAAGTAGAGATATCAGGTTATGTTTTGGAAGAAGTCAGTCAGACTAACGGCGGTATACACAGAATCACTGTCTAATCATGCAGAGCAGTGTGAGGAAGGATTCTAGCCAAGCCAGGAAGAGCATTCATTCACTCCAGCAGAGGAAAGAGCAGCAAGTTTGATTAATTATAAACCAGCGAATATGCAAGCAACAGTTCCAGCCAGAAACGAATACAAGCCGATGTACAGTTGCACTTCCCGGTTGTTTAGGGGGAAACACAAGATTTAGCACCTTCAGTCATTTCACTAGAGCACTCTGTCTTTGTTTCTTATCAGTTTGCTGCTTCTCTTTATTTTTCCCACTTTGATTCATTTTTCCAGCACTTAGTACATGCTTACTCATAGGAAAGTATGAATAGCATCTTTTTATGGCCCCCAAAGAAAATGATAATGTATTAAAATGTATTAGAAATCACACCTACTCATAGAAGCGCTTTTTTGTTTCTACAAACGCATTTTGGGAAAAAAATTTACATTTTTATACCATGTTATAACGTAAGTGTGATCATGCAGCGATCAAGTGTCTTAAACAAATCACACCTGTTCTACTTTGGATTCTTGGCACATTCTGGGCATGTTTTCATTTTCATGCGCTTCACAATGTAGTCACAAGGGATCATTTTCCAACAGTCTGATAGGAATTCTGTTAAAGAGCGCTTACTGGCTACTTTTCAAGTTTAAAATTAAAATGACTTTGTTTAGATGTTTCTGTCTTGGAATAAATTCATCCGTCAATATCAGCTTCACCGTATCTCTTCGATTTTCCAGACCTTTAAATAAAACAGCAAAATGATGAACAACAACAATAAAAACATATTTTTAAGAACATGCATTAGTCCCTGGTGGTCTCCTATTTTCTTTCCAGAAGACTAAAAAGACTAAATAAATAATACTGACACTGGAAACTCCTTCCATAAATGCTAAATTTATCTACAATTATACACGTTAAAAATCCATTTACATGGCATGCCTGCTTTATACTGTGTACACAGCGATATATATTTGGCACAAACCTTGAAGCCAAAAACAACAGTTACAAAATATGACCTTCTCACTAATTAAAACTGAGCACATGTGCTATAATAGAGGATCACATTCAGGATGCTGAAAGTTCGAAAATAAAAAAAGATGAATAAATGTTTACATTTTCGCAGCAAAAACCTATATTGTATTGCTGTATGCTCTTGTTTTTTATGGCTTTCATCTACACACATGACCCAGGTATGCAGAAGTGAGGAAGTGAGGGAGGGAGTGAGTCAGTTGATAAGTGAGAAAGTAAGTGAGTAACGGAGCGTGGGAGGGAAAGATGGAGGTTCATGACGTGCTTCCCGTGTTTAAAAGTGAATCTGAAAACAGCCTCTCTTATCCTCTCCTACCTCTTCTACCTCTGATCCTCTTCCCATCTGTCTCTGGCTGGCGGCTGTAATGGATGGGTGGTGCTCTCAGCCTGGTAAACATGCCACGCTTGAAGTAGAGCGCCGTAGGAGATCTGAGAGCTGGGAGGCTCTTTCCTCCAGACCTCTGGATGGTCAAAGCGTACCCCCAGGTGAGGCTGTGAGGCCTCCAAGTAGAAAAGGTAGAGAAGAGATGTGTTAAAGACAGATTGAGGGAAAGAAGGGAAACCGGAAAAGGGCCTGAAATGGCTGATGAAATGATGGTGGGATATATGAGTCAGGCTAGGATCAAGACAGGATAAAGTTTGAATGTGTTCTTTTTTGGGGGGTTTTCTGCAGTCTCGGTGAGTTTTGTGTTTGCTGATGCAAAAAGGTCAGAGTAAAACAAGGAATCAGGAGTGTGAAGGAAAATTAAATAAGACACAAAAAGCACACACATAACTACTGTACATATTCGCCCGCCTGAAAATGCACAAAAAACAAACACAAGGTTTAATTTACTACCAGTGATATGTCGGCAAAAAATTTGGAGGAGTTTGTAAGGAATGACACACAACAATAAAACAGGTCAAAAGGATTTATTACACTTACAGCACAGCAGTGTGTGAATATTTATTAATGAACAATGAACTGTGGAACATCTACAAGACAAGTTGTTAAAGTTCCTGTTTATCTTATAGTAGCTATAAACAGTCATTCCTTCACCAGCTAAATGAACAATGTACAGTATTCATTTAAACAATTTAACACCTGCTGACCAATTAGAACTGTGAATTCAGCAGCACTGAGCTGCATTCAAACCCACATCATAAGTCAGTTCTTGTTTTTATATAACAGATAACCGTGACCTAATCATTGTCTCTAGTAATCCCTCTTTGATTTACAGTTTCTGATATTAACCCTAGAGTATTCCTGTAATTAAAGTCCGACTCTTCTCTTCTTTGCTGAAGTCACAGAAAGCCTGCAGGGGGCACTGTGTTTCTTGTGGCACCAGCATTGCAGGGCATAGAGGTGCCATGCTTTTGTGGGCGCTGACAGCGGTGCTCAAGTTGCCCTGGGGAGAGGACGTCCTGCGGGGGCAGATGGACACCGTGTGGTGCCACAAACAGACAGGTGGGCTGCTGTCACCCCAGCCCAGCAAGCAGGCGGCCCCTTTCCCCCTAGGAGGTCACCTTCATACACCCACCCACACATACACACACACACACACACACACACACACACACACACACACACACACACACACACACAGACATAAGCTTCCAAATACGTACTGCTGATGTCCATCTCATTACTTTTCAATCTCATACAACAAACCAAACCATAACCCATTTCAACTCTCCGCTAAATCCTCATGGGGACTTACAGCTTATCAACACAATTACACACAACAAAATCACACAACACAACACTATCTCCCCATAACAATTACCAGTCCATGCGCCCACACACACACACACACACACACACACACACACACACACACACACACACACACACACACACACACAAATCAATTTGTACGTCCTGTGTTTGACTGTATGCTAACAACCCTAAAACACCCCCTCCTGAAACACCACATCACTCCTTCAGCTAACAATATGAGTGAATGAGTGAGTGAGTTATGTGACATACGGCTAAGTACGGTGACCCATACTCAGAATTTGTTCTCTGCGTTTAACCCATCCAAAGTGCATACACACAGCAGTGAACACACACACACACCGTGAACACACACCCGGAGCAGTGGGCAGCCATTTATGCTGTGGCGCCCGGGGAGCAGTTGGGGGGTTCGGCGCTTTGCTCAAGGGCACCTCATTCGTGGCCGGCCCGAGACTCGAACCCACAACCTTAGGATTACGAGTCAGACTCTCTAACCATTAGGCCACGACTTCCCCATATATATATATATATATATATATTAAAAAAAATATACGACTTCCCCATATATATATATATATATATATATATATTTTTTTTTTTTTTTTTTATGATGAGAGTAAAAGGTTTTCTAATGGTTTGTTTAAGATTCAACTTGTGTTCACCTTGTTCACCAAGAATAATTTCACACGAACACTCGTTCTTTTAGTATTCACTTCAGATTTCCTAATAGCTCAGAGTTCAGAGTCGTTACACAATGAGAATGTTTCTCACTAATTCAGAGCCAATGACAGTCTAGTTATCATTCAGTGCTTAGTGTACTGAATTACAGCAAATGTTTAATCGCAGTCTTTTCTTAGTAGTCCCCTAAGAGATCTGAGGTAAATGTTAATATTCTCTATAGTTTGTTTGTTTTCAGTGTCACTCTGTCATCACATGCTTCATATAAACATTAACAGCTGTGTGACAGCTAGCTAAATCATCAACTAGTTTATCCTTTGTGTCCTTGTTTCCTAGCTGGCTAGCAATGCTGTTGTGTCTGAGAATGTATTTTCACAACATTGCATTCAGTGAGTGATTTCAGAACAAAAGAATGAATCTTTTATTTAAACATCTGCTAATTTTATCAATCCATGTGAGATTTATTAAGCTGTTTATTACTGCTAGCTTTCAGATAGGATGGGGAAAATATTATTACATTGTTATGCTGGCTAGCTTGATAAAAACTTTTTTGTCTGGGTTTTGTTTTGTTTTGTTTTGTTTTGTTTTGTTTTGTTTTGTTTTGTTTTGTTTTGTTTTGTTTTGTTTTGTTTTGTTTTGTTTTGTTTTGTTTTCTGATGCCTGTCAGTGAGCTTCTTGTGAAAAGTGATCTACTGTATGACCTTTCTGGATCAGTTAAAAAAAAATAAAAATTAGCTAGCTGGCTAGCAAAACTATTTAGCCTTTTATAGGGATTTAAATTCACTCACAAATTCACTATTAGTTCGAGTTTCACTTTTCAGGAATCTGTCAGAAACATTACGCATTCTCGTGATCTTCTCTGTTAGTCGGCTCTGTGCCCTCTCTCCGCTTCATCTCCGCTCCAGTACACAACCAGACTTTCTTTAGATAGATATCCATAAAATAGATCTGTAGATAAAGCCGACCATGCTGCGTCCTAAAATAGACGTAGCATTGACTATTTCTGTGTGACATTGTGGTTCGCTCCAAACCAGTTTAAAGGCTAATTAAAATAGCAAAAGTTGCACCAATAAAACAGGAACCGTCCTGTAATTATGGCCGACGCATGAGGACATCATAAGCAGGCGGAAGCATCCTACTAATGAAGGAAATAAATCGATCACAACAAGACAAAACCCTGCTTTATGACCCTCTTCCCAGCCGACACACAAAGGCCCTCGTAAAGGCAGAGAAGGGAAAGTTTAATGATAGTCTTAAAGTGTCGGGGCCACTACCTCATTTTTACTGCGCTTCCCCATGACAATGGGTGTGCTGAATTCTGTGCTCGGCTCCTTCGCCCTCATTAGCTCCCTTTTTCCTCTTGTTTCTTTATCCTTCCAATCTCTTTTTGTCTCGCTCTCTCACTCGCTGTCTCGCCTTTTCTCCCTCCAGATTCAAATGAGTGACAGGTTCCCCCTTAAACTGTGCATTGTACAATGCACACATGTAGAACCCCCCCCCCCCACACACACACACACACGCACACATGTGAACTGATTAGGAAGCTGTATCGTCGATCAGCATTCACTCCAGTGTGTCTGAGCGTCTGAAGTCATAGAATGTGCATGCCCAAATGTCAGGAAAGGATCTTTAATTCACTCGCCATGATATCATTCTAAATCACTCAATTACCATCCTTCATCTGCTTATAATTCAACGTCAGAGGTCCACACAGACCCTGAAGCTCACCTGTTTTTGCCCCAATGTGAGCTGGACTCTATACACGCCCATCCAACTTCTCAGAGAAAGGCCTCATCTAACACCCCAAACACACACACACACACACATGGCCTACAGTAGCTCCCATATCTCTCTATTTACCAAAGCCTCTCATGCATTTTACACCAGGGAGCCTGTTAGATTGCTGTGTTTCTACTCTCAGTATCACTTCTCAACTTTACTTTTCTGCACCTGAGTGTTAAGACTTGATATATAAAAAAAGTCAAACTTGTGAAAGCACGATTTCTGACTGCAGTATTTTTAAGATGTGCTGCAATGATGCAGCTGGACCTGAACGCCGAGTTCTTCTTTTTCATTTTTTTCTGTCAGCAAATAGGTTATTGTTAGTGTTTCACAAATAACTATATATATGGATGCAGTTATATAATTCTGCATGCTGTAATGTAAGGAATGAAATATGACAGAGTGTGCTCTACCGACTTAGTGTTAAATACTTTCCTATTACAGTACGACTTTATTTCTATTATAGCACACTAATTACCATTTTTACATGTTTACATTTAATGTGGAAAAACTGTGAAACTTGTGAGTTCCTGTTATCACTTCATTAAAACAACTGTAAGCCATCATCCACACAACAATCTCACTTTTATCACATGACGGTTACAAACCCTCTACAAACAGTCTTTTTGGTGACTGTTGCTAAAAAAGTTTGATTTCAAAATTTGAGAGTGCAGTCTACCAGTGAAGACACATACTGTATGTAATGACTTTCTATGGGAGCTGAATGTGTGTTGTGATTATGTCACATGACACGTGTCTCAGCATAAAACTGGAAATATCTGTGGTCATTGTGAAAATTGGAAAGCTCCCCGGAACATTCCCCAGTTTGCTTGATTTTCTAAAATTCTGGAAGGACTATACAAAGCACTGACACTGGAGACTCCTTCCAAAAATGCTATATAAACATCTCACAGAAATCATCATCATATAAAATTATAAATAAAATAAAATAAAAATAAAATAAAATTTTATGACTGTTTAAGCAGTCATAACTATTGTCTAAGCTTCTGTTATAAAAAATTTCTCAGCACCTTCTGACCGATCAGATTCACCGCTATAACGTCTATAATGTGATGTGTTGTCTTTTGGACACATTTGCATATTTTTTCAAGATATCTGGGTTTCTAGAGCACACACCTTGGCTTTAGGGCAGGACACTTTATTAGGGACATCTTTGTTAGCCACGATCATCTGGCAGGTTATAAAAACATGATCAGGTTATCATGTAAATGTGAAGTTCCGTTAATGTCAACATCAAACAATGTCAACAGACTGTAGAATGTTTACTGATGCTAAATAGATTTTTCAGAAACTACTGACTTGCGATTTTCACACACAGCCACCTGGATAGTTTACACCGAATGGTGCGAACAACAAAAAACATCCGGTAAAGGCTCTTTCAGCAGGCAGATATACCTTATTGATGAGACATCAGAGGAGAAAGGACTGACAGGTTTAAGCTGACAGTAAGGCAGATTCAAAGACCACTCTTTAGTGGATGATGGACTATAGTAGCACAAGGCTACATCAGTCTTTTACTCTGCAGTGGCATCACTAAAACTTTGATTGAACATTGATTGTGGGGTTTTTTGTTTTTGTTTTTTTTGCATTATATTCTGTAAGCAGAAACTAATTAAATAAGGAACATATTTCAGATAATAACGTTATGCAGGCTGTTTTGTTCTTGCATGGATGGACACAAGGTTCAGCCAGTGTCCTGTTACAGCATACCTCTGAGATTAGATGAATTTTTATGGCACCGTGGTCATGCCATATATCGATTCGGTCTGGTTGTTTACTGAGAGAGACGAAAGTGAGAGAAAGACTATATAAAACTTTTATATATAAAGCTATAGACCAATTCCACATCGGGGATTACATATTTACTGTATATATAAAATACATCCTGCTCTTCCTGAAATAGACTGAAAAATATGTCGGTTCAAATATGAGGACAGTTTTGTCACCGGCCTAGACATGATGCACAGAAGGCCTGAAGAACACAGAGCACAGCAGTGCGTTCTGTGTTTCACACCCACGGCTACGCTCAGGCAGAACAACCAGAAAAACACAAGTAGAAAAATATACTAACATTTAGTGAGGAATGATCACTTTGTGAAACAAATAATGCAGCATCCAGAACACAGATCAGATCTACTGATTTAATGCCAATATGCACATCTGGATCCTTGTCATATCACAGAAGTGAAGTATTATAATTGTATTTATTGGGAGGATCAGCCGAACACACACACACGGGTCTATAGTTCAGGCGGTTCTTCTTTAGACAGAATAGATGTGTTTTCCCTGCCCTGACTGTGTGAATGGTACATGTTACAGTGTTTCCCCAAGCTTATAACACCACTTTTCTCCCCTCCACTGTCTTCAGCCTGCCTCAGCAGATCACAGTACAAACACGTTACAGAAGCAGAAATGGGCTCAGTCAGAAAACTGCTCTGTCTGGTCCCTGTGGGTCTCTGAGGGCACTCATCTTTCTTTCACTCTCCTTCACTCTCCTTGTGTGCAATCATCTGTCTGTATGCTAGTTTACACCATGCTCAGTGTGGTGTGTGTGTGTTTGTGTGTGTGGTGCGAGACAGTGGTGGAGAAGCACTGCTCCCAGGGCACCAATTAGCTCCATGTTGCTCCTATGGGGTTGCTGGGAACGGGCCTGTGATTGGCGGGTGAAAGGTGTAAAAGACTCTTTGATTCACTTTGCCACCCAGAGAGAGACAGAGAGAGAGATAGACAGACAGAGAGAGAGAGAGAGAGAGAGAGAGAGAGAGAGAGAGAGAGAGAGAGAGAGAGAGAGAGAGAGAGGGCAAAGGAATCAGATTGTACATTGAAAAACAATCAGTGATGATGATGCTGATGATGATGCAGCTGATGTTGTTGCTGCTGCTGCTGCTGGTGATGATGATGATGATGACGGCAACGAAACCCATTCAGTGGATTCTAACTCAACTATTGCAAAAACTCTCACTTGTGAAAGAACATTAATAATATTTGTAACATTCTGTTCTAGCCAGCGTCGTGACAAAACACACAGAGCGTTCATCGACAATAAAAACATAAGAACACGGCCAAATGAGAAAAGACTCTGTCTAAAAGGAAAGCTGTTACTGTAGGAGATCCCAAAGCCTTGAATATATATATATATATATATATATATATATATATATATATATATATATATATATATGACTGGTGAAGGAACACAAATTGAAAAAAAAAACTTTATTCTTATAAACAGAAGTCTCTATTTCTAGTGAAATGTGCTTTTGTAAAAAAAAAAAAAAAAAAAAAAAAAAAAATTTGGCCATTATTAACATAATTATTAGATTACACAAGTTTTTTTTTTGTTGTCTCATTTTTGTGATCATTTTTTGTGAACATCCACAGAAAGATACATCATGTTTTGTAATATGAAAATTAAACATTTCAAACACCATTAAGGAGTTCAGAATCCATGGCCGCCTGAGCAGGGGCTTAGTGAGATGTTCTGAATAAATGTATTAAGAAATAAACAAACGCAGTATTCACACAAACACAAGAAATACCATGTGAAAAAAAAAATCATAACGTACTGGTAAAGCTCGTACCACTACCTTGTTCCTGAGGCATGGCGTTCAGTTGTCTCACTAATGTTAAACAGAAACAAGCACAAAGTTGTGTTTTGTTGTGTTTTGACATTGTGGGAATAAAAGCTCCACCCCCAGGCACTCGCCTCAACTCTTTCCTACAAATGCAGTGTTACGTTGTTCTTTTTTTGCTGGAGTTTAACTGGGCTTTAAAGTCAGTTTTGTTGTTCCTCTTTCTGCAGCCTTGCTCTCGTGTGTCCCTTTTCTTATCCTCTCGTATTTCCGTTCTCTCTTCTCTGCCGCCTCATCTCCCTGAGCTTGCAGAATTGCATTGTAGATGAATCATAAGATAGTCGATAGCTGGCCGCGTGGCTGCGTGCAGAGGGGAATCGATGTCTGGGTCGGGGCTGGCGGAGAGAGGGGTGGAGAGGTGGAGAGGTGGAGGGAACATGACTATTGTGAATGAGCGAGTGATGGCCATGAAGGCACCTGCTCTGATGGGAGTCCTGGACACTTCAAGTCTCTCAGAGTGATCACATTGTCTCGGTCGGGTTTGAATTTTTACACGTATTACAGCCTGTAAAGGAGAAGCTTTAAGGCCGCTTGCTGTTTTACCACTGACTAGAAGCTGTCAGAAAGGGGTGAGCCAGACAGCTCTTGCATAAGCCAGGTTTGTAATCTGGTTTAAGGGAATGATGGGATCTTTTTACAGGACTCTCTCGAGCTGCTCTCTCTGTTAGACAACAGTAAATGTCAGTGTTCTGTCTCTGTCTCTACCTTTGTTTCTCACCTTCCTCTCACTCTCTCTCCTATTCTCTTATTAAACCAAGCTCTGAGAAATACACTCTCTGCAGGTTAATAGGCTCCTGTCTCACTATTTTCTGTTCCTTTGCTTGTGCTCGCCAGGGAGGTGGAATCGTTCAGTTACACGTTGGGAGTCAAAAAAAATAGAGATATAAAAAAAAAAATACCATGAAGAAGAAATCGCAAAACAAAAACAATTCCTTGTTAGCAGCGATGATAAACATTTTATCTGAGGAAGCGCGTTCTCTACATTGAATCACGCCTCTCTTGAGGAAGCGTCAGCGATGCACACACGCCGTGTGTGTATAAGAAATTCATCAAAGAGCCAGCCAGTAGAAGAGCACATTACGTAACTCTGCTGAAACTTTACTACACAGGCTATTAGGCGCTTATTGAGAACGGGGTTTGATGATTTCAGTGTACTCTAATTCGAATTGTGAAAATGTCACCGCAAATGAACTAAAAATCTAACCTGTTTTACTTTGCAGATGTGGGTCTTTTTTTTTTCTTTCTTTTTTTTGTTTTTTTTTTTAAATTCCTGGCCATTTATTTATTTTATTTTATTTTTTATCGATTTAATTGCTTAAGCGAGGGTTGCAAGGAAATGTTCTCGTGGGTTCAGAGATTTTAGAGCTACACGAAATTAGGCAGGAAGCAATTCCCTTATCCCTGGGTTTTTATTGTGAGTACAAAGTATCCTCTTCGCCAAATGTCATAATAAGCAACCGCTGCAGGAAATCAGACGGCAAACACAGAAGGCGCAGCACGGGAACGGCAGAGCAAAGCGGACGCGATCGAGCTCATTTACAATAATCCCAGCAGCAATTTGGAGCCCGGCAGCTAGAGGAGTACACTCTGTCACTGCTCGTTAAAATTAGAAAAAATTACAGGAAACTGAGAAGACGTGCATAGCATTTTAAAGAAGTGAGCAAGGAAATGCAAACATGTGATTAGCGTGAAGGTTCACGTGCTGAGTCTGGTGTCGACATTAGCTTGGAAACATGGTTTGTCTCTGTTATGCACACACACATTCACACATGTACCCACACACACAGACACGTGCACACACATTCACACATGCACATTCACACATGCACACACACACACACACACGCACACACAAACACACTGCCAGCTGTTTGAGATTTCTTGGAGACATCGAAAGAATTGAATTTAACTCCCACTGGGAGGTCGTAGATTGGGTGACAGAAGCAAGATTGGAGAATGAGGCCGGTCCAACACACTCACACACTCACACTCACACACTCAGGGAGGGGACAAAAACAGAGCTGCACCTTTGACAAACACACCAAGGCCGAGCCATTCACTGATTTATTCATACACGCTTGCCTGCTCTTCAAAAGCTTTAATTAAAGTCGGCTACAACAGTGTTACTCCTCTTCACAGACGGAGTGGAGATGTTCAGGAACATAAACTGCTGCTAGAAGCTGGATGAAAATGGACTTGGCCAGGCCTGGACACAAGCAAGCTAATCTAGATTTAAAACATGATGCTTGTTTTGGTGATGTCACAACAACACTCTCGCCGGTCTGTCTATTATTCTCTCTCTCTTTCTCACTCTCTCTTTCTCTCTCTCTGTGTTAGTGGGTGTTGGGCGGTGAACACTAAGCACAGGATGGCTATCAGCTGTCTCATCGCTGGCACTTGTCAGGCAGAGCAGGCTGGCACAGCTGCGATAAGGCGGGCACAGGCCCCTCCCGGCCCGCCTCGTCCCTCCATTCTGGGTCTAAGAGCAGCCGGCTGCATGTGTATCAGCATTATTTATATTCTTTTTAAATTGTCTTTGCGTTTTTTTCCCATCGAGATAACCACACAGGGAACATCTGTTTTGTGCTGGAAGGGCATCAGTTCTCAGGCAATCACTTCAAAGTGAGATACAGGGATGAGAGAGAGAGAGAGAGAGAGAGAGAGAGAGAGAGAGAGAGAGAGAGAGAGAGAGAGAGAGAGAGGGAGAGGGAGAGGGAGAAGCTGCTTTAACTCAATTCCTGGAGAGGTCAGTATCCTGCTCTGTCTCACACTGCCCCCTTGCATCCTGCTCCTTCTGCACATTTGGTGTAAATTTGAGGTTTTCATGATGTTTGACCAGAAGAATCCACTCTGAACAACTCTAAACCTTTAACTTTTCAGCACTCTGTGAAAAATGAGGTTCCGTATCAAAAACCCCAGGGTTTTTGATTTGCTCAGTAGGACCTTCCCCCTATATAAAGAACCCCGTAATGATTCGAAAAAGAATAACTTGGAGTCAAATAACCCCACTGGCTTCTTTTCAATAAACCCTTTAATATGTTTCTCCAGATATATGTTTCTCCAGGGTTTCTGTATATGAAGCAAGTCATTGAACCATTTGGGGATTTTATACAGTATGTAACTGTTCTTTATAACAATGTGCAGCGTCCACAATTTGTTTTATCATCAATTGAATAAAACGTCTTTCATCGACATGGTGGTCTGTTATCACTAAAACCAGCAATGCATCAGCACTTTATTTCTTTAGTGTGCCCAGCTCTCTCACCTCCTCATCTCTATCTTCTGCACAAAGGTTCCACCAGGTGCCGAAGCTTCACCTATCATACTAATTCACCACCGCTAATATATCAGAATCATTATAACGTGGCAATAAAAGTAGTGAGAAAAGAAACTCTTGCTTCTATCTTTGAACTAGCAATGTGAAAATATTGTTTTATTTTTTTAAAATGTATTTATTTCCGGTCAGTTCGTTCAGCTTATCGAAACACTGACACCGTCTTCAACGCATACGTTGCCAGGTATTACTAAAATAAAGGGTTAGTGTTTGCAATTGCAAGAGTGTTCCAAGTCCAATTCCTTTAAGACTGATAGAGCAGACTGAATTTTATGGATAGGATAATTGCAGTATGGTGTAGTATAACAGTAAGAGGCAGTTTATAAAGTGTAAACTTAGACTTATTCAATGAAAAGAAGGGAATGGTGCCGGATCTTGCTTCGAACAGACTGAAGTGCTATCCAAAGGACTGTGTGAAAAATTCAGGCTTGTAGTTTGTTAGAGAACTTGCCAGTGTTCTTGTTTAGACTTTATCCCTCTCTCTCTCTCTCTCTCTCTCTCTCTCTCTCTCTCTCTCTCTCTCTCTCTCTCTCTCTCTCTCTCTCTCTCTCTCTCTCGCTTCTGGCTCAGCAGCTCCCAGACAGCTTACATCATTTATTATCTGCAAAGGAGTTCTTTTTTTTTTCCCCCACAGTTAACTAGAAGTCTCACCACCGAGATCTCCACCAGTAAGACGCAAATCTGTTTACCTCCAGCACCAGAAAGCGTGAAGCTAACGGGAGGTGTAAAAATGCCACAGCCGAAGAAACGTGTGATATTGATCTGTTTAACATTTTCTTAAAAAGTGGTAATCTATAGTTGGATTGGTATTTATCCTGGTGAATACATGACTTTCAGAGTGAAATTTTGGACTGGAAAAAATGGTTCGATAGAGATACTGGGTTTAATGTAGCTCCTGGAAACATCTCTGTTTTTGGGTGAAGTCAGGCTCAAATACCCCTCTGAGCAACTCTTAAATCTTAGGCCTGATTTGGATTGGATTATTTTTCTATAGAGAAGTGGAATTGGTGAATTATTAATGGAGTATTTCTGGATTTTAGTCCCACACAAAACCCGTCGTTATTTAAGGACAGAGTCAAAAAAAGACGCCATATTTTACTTTTCATAAAGTCTGCATCTGAAATAATCCCATCTAAATTGGCATAGTAAAGCTAAAGGTTTATTATATAAAATAGGATTGCACTTTTACTTTTTCCTCAGTAGAAAGACACTCCTGCAAGAGGTTTCTCTTTTCTTAAGGTTACGTATTGATTCACAACAATAAAATATGGACGCCGTTTGGAATGACTAGCCAGAGAATCCATACTTAAGAAAATTTTACTTAACCTAAAGATTTTCTAGCACAAGTATAGTCTCCACACATGCTATGGTCATGTGACCTACCAGTAATAAAGCACCACTTTTCCATCCCTCTAACGAGGGCTTCTAATAACGGTTTGTAGCTGTATGTAGTGTGATTACTGTGGCGGCGCTCCTAGGTCTGAGATCAATCCTAACTACTATAGATGTAATAAACTGAAATATAGATGAAATATTACTTACAGACATACATCCGGAAATCTTATTCCATCTGAGTAGCACTTTAGGTTGTACCTTTAAGGTTTAAATATCGATGTGTGTAGAGTACCAAGTAGAGTATTAATTCCTCACTATTCATGCCCTGAATCCAGCGCTGAAATCTGCTTGCATTGTGCTGGTGTTGAGGCAGATCAGGATCAGTGTCAGGCTTGGCCACAGGGGCAATGAAATATGTCAACAAAAAATGATATTTTCTCCCTGATGAGTTCTCTACCAGTAACTTCCTACTGATCTGGACGTGATCCAGCGTGTAATCATGTGATGTCATCAATGACCACACAGCATCGGGACAGGCTGATAGTGTAATTTTATCACATGGTAAAAAGGTGTACATGTGTGTGTGTTGGAGAATGTTGCAGAGTGTGTGAGCAAGCACAGATGAGCTCTGCATGTGCAGTAGGTGACAGGAGCTGGTAACGGCTGCGCACAGCCAAAAGATCTTAATGATGTGTCGTTTATATACTCAGGCTGTCGCTGTGCTGCAGGGGAAATGGTATAGTGTGATACAGTATGTAGCTTTCTCTTTGAAGAATAAGTGAGCTGTTGGTGTGTCAAAGCAGCCGATCTAGTCGGTAAGCATCAGTGCTTGACTGGGTGTGTATGTTTGTGTGTGTGTGTGTGTGTGTGTGTGTGTGTGTGTGTGTGTGTGTGTGTGTGTGTGTGTGTGTGTGTGAGATATGGTTGTAGATGGGTCCGAACGTGGCAGCTAACAGACATGATGCGTAATTGATAATAGCATGTGCTTGCTCTTTCTCGCTGCCACCAGCTCACCTGCTCAATCTGCAAAAGCTTTTCCAGCTTTCCTTTCCTTTCTCCTGACACGCTTACTATCCATCCATCCATCCATCCATCCATCCATCCATCCATCCATCCATCCATCTCTCTCTCTCTCTCTCTCTCTCTCTCTCTCTCTCTCTCCCTCTCCTTTCAGCCAGAGCAGTAGAGAAAAACAGCAAGTGTGGCATTAATCATCTGGCTGTGTGAGGAAGAGCAAAGCTACATTTAGCCAAATATATTCCTCTATCTAAAGCTCTATACAGAGATCATATGTGCACCATCTATGAACATGAACATACATATGACAACACACACACAAGATGGATACACAAAGTCTCAGTTATGGTATCATTATTAGGGATGCTGAGATATTGATAATGGAACTGCACATATGCTCAATACCATACTCATTTACTTGTACTTGTACTAGCGGCATGTGATATTACAAAAATACAAAATATTTAAATTCTATATTCAGATATTAAAGGATTTATACATAATTATCATAGTATATAGTGTAGCATTTAAAATATAAAGAATGAGTCAGTTTAAAGTCATCACATTGTAAAACTGATCATTTGCAATATCCAGAATTTTGTACATTCAAAATTCTAATAAATAAAATACATCATGACATCATCTCAGTTACTTCCCATTTTGTTTTGTTTTGTCATTTCAAATTAGAAAAAAGACAGAATATCACAATCAGAGCCGGATTAACGCAAAGGCAAACTAGGCACGTGCCTAGGGCCTGATTGGCGGGATGGGGCCCAGACAGAGGGACAAAAAAAAAATATGTATAAAAAAATTAATTATAATAAAAATAAAATGTACAAATGTCCTATCTACAATTTATTTCATTATTTATTAATTAAATAAAAATAGTGACGATGTTTATTTAAACCATAGACTGTATTTATATAGAGGCGCCAGCCAGTTAAGTCCGAGGAGACGTCAGCGGCGGTCAGACGTCAGAGCGGGGCAACAAATATAGCAGGCAGGTGTGTTTTGAGTAGTATAGGCTGACTTTGAAGACGCTTTCGGGTGCGGCAAAACGTAAAAAGAAAAAAATGAAGAAGAACAAAAGAAGAGACAGCGGGGGGCTTTGCAAAAGTTTCTGTCAGGCAGCCGTCTGACAGCTGTGAACGCGGTGGAAGATGTGGCTGGAAATGCGGCGGAAGACGCGGAGGAAGACACGGCAGAAGACACTGTGGCGCCCGTGTAATGACGTATAAATAATGAATATCAAAAAATAGTCTGATAGACTGTTTAATATACAACATAACCAATTTGTAACTAAAGACTGGGCAATGTAAAATGTGAATTAACTTTTATTAGTAACTTTGATAAGTTTCAGATTTCAATTCATAAATAACATCGATGGAGGGGGGCCCAAAAAATGCAGCCTGCCTAGTGTAGTCCATTTATTCAATCCGGCTCTGATCACAATACACAATAAAGTGTGCTGATATTTTATCACAATATGGATATGATTATAGGGGGGCACAGTGGCCTAGTGGTTAGCACGTTCACCTCACACCTCCAGGGTCGGTGTTCGATTCCCACCCCCGCCTTGTGTGTGCGGAGTTTGCATGTTCTCCCCGTGCCTCGGGGGTTTCCTCCGGGTACTCCGGTTTCCTCCCCAGGTCCAAAGACATGCATGGTAGGTTGATTGGCATCTCTGGAAAATTGTCCGTTGTGTGTGTGTGTGCGCCCTGCGGTGGGTTGGCACTCCGTCCAGGGTGTATCCGGCTTTGATGCCTTATGACGCCTGAGATAGGCACAGGCTCCCCGTGACCCAAGAAGTTCAGATAAGCGGTAGAAAATGAGTGAGTGAGAGTGAGTGGGTTACAAAAAAATATGTAAAATTCACGTTTAATTGCAAGCCAACTAAGTAAAAGTCAACTATTATAGTTAATTAATGCACACTATTATACACATTAATACTTAATATGAATTTATGATGAACAAGCCTAGTATCCTAAGTAAATGTTCACTTTTACTATATATATATGGAAATAAACGGATTGATAAATACTAATTAGGATCAGTATCAGTATTGGTATTGACATGTACACCAAAAAGCATGTGCTAGTTTTAAGATTCTGAAATAAATAGCGTCGTTGCATCCCTTATTATAATTATAATTATTCTTAATACATTCTAATAAAGATGAATGTACTGGATAAGTTTTTTTTTTAATTTAAGCCCACTATTTAAAAGAGCTTGAATCTTCTCATAAAACATCACTGTACTGTACATCCTATAATATTAGCTATTATGATCCAGCTATATAATGTAAGTGTTTAATTTAGAGCCATTGGTTATCATGGCTGCTTTACAGTGGCTTCTTTCTCAATAATTCGGAGGCACAAACTCGTTCCTCATCCCTTCAACTTCTCTGAAATGAATGAACTGAAGGAGTGAATGCAGTTACCCTCAGTGAAAAAAAGGATTTCTCGGCTCCTGGATGAGCTCCAGTGTAGAATGAAGGCAAACGCTGATTGTCATCACTCACCATTGTCGAGAACTAGAATGTATGTATATACTGTATATACTCTGTGTGTGTGTGTGTGTGTGTGTGTGTGTGTGTGTGTGTGTGTGTGTGTGTGTGTGTGTGTGTGTGTGTGTGTGTGTGTGTGTGTGTATCATTTCCATATTAATCTGTCACATTTGGGCTTCAGTGCCTGCACTGCTCCTGTCATGGCTTTCTGATAACAGCACAGTTAATATTTCACCCTCATGTATAAATACCTATCCTTCTGATAAGTTTAATTGAATTGCTTGTGTACACAGACATGGAAAATGAGAATGAGAATGAGCCCCGCAGGCAGACTCCAGGTACCAGCAAGCTTCCGGTTAAACACTGACATGCCCAGAAGCTCTTGAACACAAAGCTGTGTGCTGACATGCAAGATTGTTGTGACCTTTAACACAGGAACTTTGCTTCAGTCCCGGGTGGATTAGATGACTAATTCATTTGATTTTTCTGCCTCACTCATCTTTTCTCTTTTTTTCAAATGGATAGATCTACTTTAAAACAGTCTTTAAGTTTTGAAGGTCACTGCAGTCTAATAACCGTGCAGTGTGGTGTGTGGTTGTGGGCAGGGGGAGTTCAATAAACGAACAAACTAATGAACAATCTAACGAACATACAGTACATACGAATGAATGAATGAATGAATGAATGAATGAATGAATGAATGAATGAATGAATGAATGAATGAATGAATGAATGAGGAATATAAAGCGGTTGTGAACAGGGTGGGTGGATGAAAATCAGATTAGGGTGTCAGGGAGATTGAGTAAAATAAGAACAAGAGGATAAGAAGTCACATTAACCTGAGACATATAGCTCCCCATTAGCAGACCTTCTGAACAGATACTTCCTGATTACTTACTATTCCGTATAGTATATAAGAACTACATATGTATCACGTTGCAAAGTCTTGCCATACGTATATAGTATCTAAGTACAGGCTTTGTATACTTTTACTGATAGGTCATGTGTTTCAAAATTGCCTTGTTGCTTGCCTATACATTAGATTCTACTCTTTGTTTTGAAATATTGCGCCTGCTGTGGTTTGGCCTTTGCTTATGTTAACAGCAACAACTCATTTGTATTGTCATTAATCCTTGTTCATAGCTCCTAAACAATCTCCCAAGTCCTGTATGATACAGCATGATGAAGAAGGTTAAGACGAGAGAAAGTAATTCGATAAACTGTAGGTCAGAGGTGATAAACAAGTTTTTTAAACTAGCGCATTAGATGGAGATGTTGCTAGTGTGTTAGATGGAGTTCTTACTGGAGCGCTTATATGGAGAGGAGATATCGCTGAAAACTGTTAGAGCTTGCTAGTGGGAAATGTAGCTTGTGCGTTAGATGGAGGTCTTGCTAGTGGGAGAATTAGTTGGTGGGGTGAAAGGAGGTCCTTCTAGTGGATAATGTTGCTAGGTTGTTGCATGAGGTCTCGCTAGTGGGATGTATTTGCAAGTCGATAACAGAAGAAATGTTCCTATTGGACATCTTGCTAGTGGAGAACTGTTTTAATAGGTTGAGATTTTGCTCTCTTGGAAGGATTTTTTTACTAGTGATTTACAGCAGAGTTTTTGCTTGTAGTTTACTATGGATATTTTGCTAGAGGGTCACAGTGGGCAAAATTCTTGTGGGAGATCTTGTTAGTGGGTCACAGTGGAAATCTTCCTACTGGGATATCTTGCTTGTGGATTTCAGTTAAGATCCTGCTAGTAGGTCCCACTGGAGATCTGTCTCAAAAAAGGAACAACAGAAGGGAGCTGGTGGTACACAGGAGCTGGTGCTTGGCACAGAGGCATAATGGAAGAGAGAGAGAGAGAGAGAGAGAGAGAGAGAGAGAGAGAGAGAGAGAGAGAGAGAGAGAGAGAAGAGGATGGCAGAGTTTGAGTGGCATCTCTAATTAAAAGGCGCTACAGAGTTGGGCTGGTGGGAGTCCTTCTTCCATTCTATATCAGCCCTAGACACTCGTCCCCAGAAATGATTGATGAGCAATCGCAAAAATAAACCAGCGACTGGCCCCCTTGAGCTGCTCTAGAAATTGATGCATGCAGCGTAATGGATAATACTGAGTGAGGAAAATGAGAAGATAAACATGAAGACAGTGCCAGCCACTCAATGTTTAGGCATGGTTTGATTGCTGCCAGTGTACCTTGAGGCCATGCTGGGCCTGGCTAACAGGCAGCTCACAGCAGCTGGCCGGCTGCAGGACTGGGCCAACAGCACTTCCACTTCCACACCTAGGGGAGCCAATGACTGTGCAGCCATGCATCTTCTCATGGGACTGCTCCACATCCTGCCAGCTATAGCACTAGTGTGTGTGTGTGTGTGTGTGTGTGTGTGTGTGTGTGTGTGTGTGTGTGTGTGTGTGTGTGTGTGTGCGTGTGCGTGTGTGTGCGTGTGTGTTGTGTGTTGTGTGTGTAGATGAATGTATGCTTTATTGATCCCACAAGGGAGATTGCATTGTTATAGCAGCCATGCAAAGTAAAGAATATAGAGAAAATATATGAAGAATATGTGTGCATGCATGTCTCGGTTTGTCCTTTTTTTCCTTGGCTTTCTGCATAACTGCTGGATAAATGTATGGATTTCGTCAGACATATGGCATAAGTGCCTCACGCTGTCTTCGCTTTATGTAATTATTAGCTAGTGCTTAAACCCAGAGTCTCCTAATGTGAAGCTAGACAGGCTTCAGCACTACTATCAGCTACCAGGCGATGGCCAGTACAGTTCTAATGAATTATGAATGAAATGTTGAAGGGATATCTCTTTTTTTTTCCCCTCAGGGGACATTCTCCACCACTCATCTGAGAGTGTGAAGCAACACAGAGGCGGCAGCCTCTCTGCTTGCATACTCCAGTCTATATGTGATTTACACAGAGCAAAAATGCTACTTTTAGTGCTTTTCTCTTACCAGAGTGTTGCAAATTTATGCTGAAGGTTGCTTTGTTCACTGTCAAACTGTGCATACCAATGCAAAAATGCCATAAAGGGGCTGTGTCATCTTAGTCACTGATGCATTACTGACTCTATTAGCCCCTGTGTACTTCTTTGAAATGAGGCCCGCAGCATTGGCTTTGACTAAAAAAACTGTCTTCTTCGTCTTTTCATCCTCCCTCTCTTTTCTTTTCTTGTCCCTGTCTCATTGGGATCTAGGCCACAGAATGGGTCGATGATACTGTACAACCGGAAAAAGGTGAAGTACAGGAAGGACGGCTACTGCTGGAAGAAGAGGAAAGATGGCAAGACCACGCGAGAGGATCACATGAAGCTGAAGGTGCAGGGCGTAGAGGTAAGGGCTCTGGAGTATGTTCATACCATGAATTGGGCAATACAGGGTGTTGAATTTTCCCAGTCTTCTCTCTTACCCCCCAAGCTCTGCCTTCTCAAGTGGATGCGAGTTTCCCGTTTTTTTTTAAAAGCATTTCACGTGACATGCAGACAAACACAGCCCCAAATCCCAACCCTGCAAAAGCATACTGAAAGTAAAAAATACACCTCAGTTGCACAATTTTAGTTTTCCCTTGGTAGCAAACAAAATGGAAGCAATTGTTTGTACCTTATTAAGCTCTGGATGTTACCTTTGCTCCAGAGAGCCAGCATTAATCTTCCCCCATGCTGAGAGCCACTGCCACCACTAGTAGACTGCAGGCCCCACTACTGCTCCAGAGTGCCCCAGCACGGCCCCGCTGCGTGTGTGTGCCACTTGTGATTTATCTCTGCACCTTTGCTCACCCTCTCTTACAAACTCACATACACACCCACAAATTACACTTTACAGACCTGCACCAACAACCGGCTGGCTTTCAGAGCCAACACCAAGCTTGTTTTATTCAAAAGACTGCTGATGGTTGTTGTGCTGTTTATGAAGAGTGCAGGCAGATGGCAGCAGGACAATGTTTCTTTTGGGAGCAGAAATTCTTGATGCAGTCATACCGTGTGGCAGAGACAGAAGGAGACACAACACATACACACATATGTACACTGGGCCACCATGTCAATCAGACTGCCTGTGTAAAGCTTTTGATGTGTTTTGATGAAACTACAAAAACATTTACATTACATTTAAGGAATTTGGAAGATGCCCTTATCCAGGGCAACTTACATTGATCTCAAGGGCCTTAAGGGCCAAGCTCTATAGCCCAGCGGTGGCAGCTTGATGGCAACCAGTAGCCCAACATCTGAATCCCTGAGCTAAAACATCATTACAGCTTTTCAATATCAACTCACATGACAGTTGAGCATTTATTGAAAAAAAAAATGTGATATTAATTTTAACAATTTTTTTTTTATTAATTTTTTAACTAATTGGTGACACTAGTGAAATTATATAAGATATTCTTCTCTGATAAGGAATAATTTTCAAATATATTTACGTTAACAATTTCTGCATTTTGGGACGTAATATAAACAAACATACAGGTCACAATTGTTTATGATGGGCTGCGAATAGGCTTAATGAATTTGATTCACAACAGAGAAAAACAAGATTAAAGAAAAGTGTGAGAAAAACACATATGGCAGTGAGTTTGTTGAACGATTTGGCAACCGAGTATTCGGCTGCATCTGTCTGCATTTGCGGAGGCTAGTGTAAAGTTTAAGCTCTTGGAAAGAGCCAAAAGAAGTTCCTTTGCTCTTAAATAATGTTCAAAATGTTCTTTTTTTTTGTTTGACAGTTTTTCTGTGAAGCAAGAAACTTCCTTGCAACTCCTATACTGTTATACTCACGCTCAGTGCTCAGTCTTGCTAGAGATGCTCTGACCTGTGGCTCTTCTCATACGTTTTGCTAATATCAATGATGTTGGAAGTTAGTAATAAGGTCCATGAGAAGCAGACCACTGTGTACCAAAAAAAACAGATCTGACCAGAATACATGGTCCCAGCAACAAAATGTGTAGCAGCTCAGAACAGACTTTCAGCACTGGGATAGCAGGACAGCTCCATGACTTAGAGCAGGAGATTAGTAGTTGAGATCTTTCCAGAAAATGATTGATTAGGTGCAGAGTGAAGGCTCTCAGTTCCCAGTGTGCTCTCAGACCTCTGGTCTACTGGAGAGCACAAGGTTCTTGGAAACACTGTCTGATTGCAGAGCTATGGACGAAACATTACAAGCATTTGGGTCAGATGACCACGTTGATGAATTAAGTCTCTTACTGAAAGATTTTCTGTGTAAAATTGTGCCAATGTCCACTCTTGGTGTCTTCTCTGCTCTGGGCTCTGTGAAAGGGTGATCAATCTGTTCAAGGATAATAACTATGAGTTTTTAATCAGTCTTCTTCTGGAACACAAATAAGTGTTTTGACCTTAACCTTAAAGAGCATTTGCTCTCATGTTGTGTTTTTCCCTCTGGGTGTGCCAAGCTTCTTTTCTTTATCTCATCCATGAATATATTACTGATCACACCAGAGAGACCACCGCAGGATAACAGTTTCAGTGTCTGAAGTCAGAAGGAGAAGGCATGTGGAACAAAGGAGACAGGGAGTGCATGTGTATGTGTTGTGAGGCAGTCATCCATGGACTGAATGAATGTGTGCCTTGGAGTGGCTCTGTGCTGCCCTGCCTGTATGAGGAGGGGCAGGGTGAGCTCTTGCTAGCTCAGCAGTCCATGTAAATGACAGTTCCTGCCTCTGCCCATCCTTTCTCTATCTCGTCTCTCTCTATTTCCTGTCCATGGCCTGACCAAACCTTGAGCCTGGCGTAAATGCTCCCTGCTCACCAAAATTGGAACGAAGGGCGTGTTACAACATTAGCGTTTAACAGGCCGTGAAATAGCAGCCTACCTTGCTGATGGCTTGCCATCACTCCGGGTGAACTGGGCAGACGGCTAAATAAATGAGTGCCCTCCTTCGCTTGCTTCTTTCTCCTGCTTCCTTCATTGAGACTGGGACACCTGAGAAAGGCAAGTATCCTTCCCATCACTCCCCATCTCCCTTTGACTAGAGATGTGCGAGCTCCTCGTTGTCTGCCTCCACCTACAGGGAGCATATCAGAGAGCTAGCCATCCTTGAGACAGAGCGAGTCGTAGGCAGTGCAGCCTCATCTGTATGCCTAATGATTTCTGGATAAGCACTCTTTCGCAACGATAGCTGGTTTGTCTTTCCATTATTTGGCTTTTTACATGCCATCAATCTGAACTGTGGAGTCAGAGAATAAGGTTCCAGGAAAAAGTGCTGAGAAGTGGAAAAGTTGGAGGTGTCACCCAGGCAAGTTGCTTGTTTCAACCTTCCTGTGATTGCCCTGCACGGTGACAGGCTTTGGGGATCATCAGATGAACTGCTACTTGAGGTGAAACATGATGACAAATCAAAGTTAGAATTGTGGTTAACCTTTACTCTCAGATGTTACTTTCTTCGTTCACTTGAAAGCTGCAAAGATGTATACTCTATGCACGATTTGCTGGATATTATACAATGACAATTAGGGAGAATAAGAAATTGATGCTGAAGGGTTTAACCCTCACCACTTCTCGATTAGCTGCTAATGCAGGTTGTGCTATTGGTCCCCTTTCCTCCCCCCTCCAGCCTCAGTACTTCACTGCTCTAATAAACTCCCAAACACACATCGATTTCTCTTAAGTGAAGGCGGCACGGCTGGTGAGTTATTTCATTACCCCGTGGTAATTATACAGATTGCAATAAGCTTTCTTATTTAGATGCAGTTGCTTTCTCTTTACCTCCACCGATATACTGGCCTCTGAGCGGTGTGGCTCTGTGCCTCGGCTGCTGCTCCTCCCCCAAAGCAATCACCCTGTCCTCTTCAGTCCCAACATATTAGCTTGCGTTGGATCCGTCTAATGCGCCATATCAACCGTACAACCGCGCGACCACTCGAGCTAATGGAGCAGACCTGCGGCTCAGTCGCTCCTCCTTATTGATAATAATGAAGACAGATGTCAAAACGCTTGTTGCTAATGTTATAATCGAGTGGACATCATTCTAGCGGGCGATTAGGGTGGGGTGAGAGCACTGTGTATCCATGGTATCAGGATTGAAAGCAGCAGCACCTACACCACTTGTAAAGTGCTAAACGTTAACGGTTAACCACGACAGAAGACGCTTCTTTTCGTTTCTAATTACCAGCACATCTCACACTCTGGGAGGGCATTTTGTCTGTAATTGTTTAGAAAATTGTTATTATTTTGTGATCTGCCACATGCTGCTGAGTTAGGAGAGCGTCCACATACAGTACAGCACAAGGCTGCAGATGCAGTCGCCGGAAGCAACAGCTTGTGCATCCAGATGTGTGATTGAGAAAGTAAACTTAACAGGCGTTCTCTAGTAGAAAACCGCCTGAGAAGTGCAAAAGTAAACATTTCTCCTGCTTCCGTTCTTTCTTCCAAACTTTGTGGCCTGGCCTATGCCTCGGTCACAGAGACAGATAATCGATTAGGTTGGACTATGACCCTCAGCGCCATCCCTTTGGATTGCTCTAACCTTATACCTTTATTTGACTCTTTCCATCAGCTCACATTTTGTGTTAGGAATCCTTGAGTGAAGATGAGACGCTAAAACACAGCGGAACATGTAACCCTGCCGTTTTTTTTAGCTGTGTCACACTTGGCAGGGAAGAAACCTTGTCCCTTTGTGACCCTGACTCTTCAGCTTGGCAAAAAAGAGGTGCAGAGGAAGGAGCTGTCAAATCATGTTTATGTCAATAGGGTTCATTGGCAAGGTCTGGCCTTATAAAAATAACTAAGAACCTGAAAAACTAAACTGCAGTGCAGTTTTTTTTACACTACACAAAGGCTTCTTCTTCTAAGTGCTCTGCAATCATTAGAAATCCCATAACAGGCTTTGTAGCTCATTTCTCTCTGTGCCTGTTCTAAAGTTTTTGATGGATTTTCATATCTCAAGCAAGAGTGAGTCGTCCTAAACCATTAATCCTGGCTAATTAAAAGGCATGTGGTAGCGTAAGAAGTCTAAGAACTTGGAGCAGAATGAATCTCTCCTGAAAACTCACCCATGCTTTCTCTTTAAGAAAGCTGTAATTAGTTTTCTGCTGGTACGTTTCATGATTTCGTCATCTTTCGGTGGCAGCTGAAGCGATCATCCAGCACACTGTTCAATCCGAACACAGGATTTGAGGGACTGAATTTCATCAGTACACGTGAAACTGTCTGCACAATCTCGTAATTTATATTTTCACTTATTGTCCCAAGCACCGAGCGCATCTTATAGCTGTAACGTGTACTTCATTTGATTTGCAGGGCTGCAGAAAGCTACCCAAAATTACCACTCGGATTATCTTACAGCCTTGCTTTAAAAATCCAGCATCACAGCTATCATTCAAAATGAAATGATCTACGATATATATCTCTACAAACATATATTTTACTTTCACCAGACCTATTAAATGCTTTTATTTTATTACATATTATACGTGTGTAGCAATGCCAGGGTTATAAAGACCAAATTATTGGCACATGCTTCATTTTCTCAGCTAAACCTTCTTACTTTCTTTCTTTTTTTCCTCAAAAATCCATTTCTACTGCATTTTTCCCACCACATGCTTTTAGAGACCATGGTGGTGTGCTTTACTTTTGCCAACAAACAGGCAAATGATAATGTGAGCTAGTATGTGTGTGTAAATGAGTAATTTAAGTGTGTATGAAAGCAAACAATACATCCAAGCACAAAAAAGAAGAATAACAACCAACTAGGGCAAAGAAAAAGTGTTGATGTGTCGTGTAGCTCTGACGTCTCTGCGATGTTCCTCCGTGGTGATTAGAGCAACATCACCTCCTTAGATCACATAGGCAGTAGCAGCAGATGAGCATACCGTGATATGTTAGTCTTAGTGTCCCCACGAATGGCCATGCATGAAGATGGAAATGGATTTCTCAGACTGCATGGCGGCCTGTCCCTCCCCGACGGAGTCAATGTAAATGAATTTAGAAGTTGAACATAAAGCGCTAATGTGGCGAGAAGTAGATGACTTGTAAAATTGGGTGGTGGTATGAATGCCACTGATTCCCAGCAGATGTGGGCAGGCCTTTTAAAATGCAATCGGAGCACGCCGCTGTTCCCCCGTCATCATCCACCTGTTCAGTGGAGCCGCACAAAAGCAATTTGAGAAGGGGCTGCGTTTAATAGTCCAGCCTCAGGACAGAGAAAGAGAGAGAAGGCTAGTGAGCTGCAGACAGACAGATGCACACATATACTAAAGACAGGTAGATATTACTGCTCACTCCCTCCCTCCCGCCCTCCCTTACTCACTCACTCACTCTCACTTTCCCATTCACTCACCCATTTACTCACTCACTTCCTCACTCACTCACTTCCTCACTCACTCATTTCCTCACTTCCTCCATCACTCACTTCCTCCATCACTCACTCCATCAATCCTTTATACCTCCTCGTTCACCTCAGCGACTCAACGAGCATCTCCACGCCGGTCATTCAGATCCAGGCTGAAGTTTGCATCACAGTACAAGTGATTAAGCCTGGACAGGAAAAAAAAAAAAACATTTGTAATATTAGTCATACATGTGGGGCAGCTTTGACTCTGTATTGATTATATACAGTGTGTAATGGTGAGGAAATGTCTTAGTTATAATGTATGATTCAGGGTGCTACTTTTGCATTTGCCTTCCTGTCAGCGAGCGCGCAGCTCTCAGCTCGTTTGTCAGTTTGCCTGATGATGAAAATGCAGTATACAGCACACAAACCCCACGATAGCAAGTTCATAGCAAAGACACCGTCTACAGCTCTAAATGCACTGTCTTCTTTCTAAACATCTACGTAAAGTCCTTAAGCATGGCTGTGCTGCATTTTTTTTTGCTTGATAATACAATATCGTGAAGAGACTTCTAGAACTACTGACTAGTTACTACAGCGAATCTACATCGAGTCTACATAGCTTCCCTATCATTCCCTCTCTCTCTCTCTCTCTCTCTCTCTCTCTCTCTCTCTCTCTCTCTCTCTCTCTCTCTCTCTCACGTGCATGTTTTTGTCATTCATTGTTGTTATTAAATTAAAAATAGATATTTTTTGTAATTAATTTGTTTTTAATTTGTAATTAAAATGTTCTGAGTATACTCCAAAGCCATAGTGGTAGCATTTGCATTTATATTATATATATATATATATATATATATATATATATATATATATATATATATATATATATATATATATATATATATATATATATATATATTAATTTTTATATAAAAAATATTTTAGGCAGGTGTGAAAAAATTATGTAAACAAAGAATGCTTATTCTTTTAATAATAATAATAATAATAATAACAACAACAACAACAACAATAATAATAATAATAATAATAATAATAATAACAGTAATAATAATAATTATTATTATTACTGTTATTATTATTATTATTATTATATTATTTGTTAGTTTAGTTTAGTTTAGTTTAGTTTAGTTTAGTTTAGTTTAGTTTAGTTTAGTTTAGTTTAGTTTAGTCAATGCAGGCTTCTAGTGTAAGTCTAAATACAGATATGGGTATATGTAGCACTGAACAAATCCAGATACTGCCATGGCATTACACAGTGCAGGTATGACAACAGTATATATAAAGCAAAGAGAAGGAAATGGATCCAGAATTGTTTAAGACGCTCTCTCAGTCCCCCTCTTACAGTACATTTCTGTCTGAACTGAAGCAGCAGAGCAGTATATCTGCCAAGGACTGGGAAAACCAGAGGCACTCGCTGACGTTATTTCAGTCTGACGTCATCCTCATCTGACGCTCTGTGTGTGTGTGTGTGTGTGTGTGTGTGTGTGTGTGTGTGTGTGTGTGTGTGTGTGTGTGTGTGTGTGTGTGTGTGTGTGTGTGTGTGTGTGTGTGTGTGTGTGTGTTTCCTTCAGTAAAAACTCAGTGTTCTGTCTCTTGCAGTGTTGGCAGAAATCTCCCAATCGATCTGAGTACTAGGACTCCTATCATACCCCCACATACTGAGCTCAGTGGAGATCCTCTCTCTGTATATTTACGCTGGTGAGCTGACGAGGCTGAGTCATGCATTATTGACACGCAGTATAGAAGCTTAAAACTATATAATGTTTAATAACTGTAAAAATCAAAAAGTCGCAGTGTTCCAACATGCAGGCTTTAAAGGCTGTGTAATGAGCAGCAGGGAAGGGGAGTTCAAAGTGAATGCTGACGTGTTTATATTTAATGATGTAGTGCCTGTGAAATGCCTTTTTTCTGCCGCTGATGTTGAAGGAACTGATATTTAACATGAAAGAAGTGCTTAAGTGGACTTTAACCATCTCTCTATCTTTCACACACACATCATCTCTACATCCTATTTCCCGACAGATGCCTGTTCACTTCAGATGCTGTTGTTTTTTTATTTTTATTTTTTTCAATTTGTTTTCATTTTTCACAGATGACACAGATATTTCTCACGTGTTCTGTTTTATCAGGTGACAAATGATTTAAAAAAAAAAGGTTTGGGGGAATTACAGGGCAAAAATAAAGACCTAATGTTGTGTATTGCACCTGATTAATGTAATATAGCACTGCAAACATTATTGAAAGAGAAAAAAGAGGATGCCAGATTTATTAAAACATCCACCAGTATGCTGTGCTTGTGATCTATTTATCAATTCATTTATTTCCATTATTAAAAAAAGAGTCAGCATGGTAGAGTTGTAACCAGATATGAAGATGCAAATACAAATACAAATACAAATAGAAGGTACACAACAAAAAGGTTTGTTGTTGTTGTTGATCTTTTTTTGGTGGTTTAGGGTTTTATTGTTTGCTTGTTTGTTGTCTCAGGGCATTTAGTTGAGACTAGAGGTGGGTTAATACTGCTGTTAGTTTCTTTATATTTTGAGAAACAGAACTTATCAAGTCAGTGACTTATGTTTGGCAAAGGATGTAATTGTGCTTTGCATTGTCAAATAAAGTACACAAAAAAATACTAAACCCAAAATATTAAGGACAAAACAAAAATGGATGAGTTGGTTGAAAAAAATAAACTGCTTTGTACGTGTCATGACAGAAGCTCGCAAAAAAAATAAATAAATAAAGAAGAAAAACCCACCCACTCACTTATAAGCCACTTAGTCTGATGCTGCCCTTCTCACAATCACAGTAAATCCAACCTCTTTCTTCAAGGGTTTTTTTTTGGACTTGAGGATTTCCTGTGAGATTGGTTAGAAATCACAGAGGGGAGGAAAGGAAAGGAAAGGAAAGGAAAGGAAAGGAAAGGAAAGGAAAGGAAAGGAAAGGAAAGGAAAGGAGAAGAAAGGAAAGGAAAGGAAAGGAAAGGAAAGGAAAGGAAAGGAAAGGAAAGGAAAGGAAAGGAAAGGAAAGGAAAAGAAAGGAGAGGAAAGGAAAGGAAAGGAAAGGAAAGGAAAGGAGAAGAAAGGAAAGGAAAGAGAAGAAAGGAAAGGAAAGGAGAAGAAAAGAGAAGAAAGGAAAGGAAAGGAGAGGAGATGAAATGAATGGAAAGGAGAGGAAGCAAATGGAAAGGGAAGGAAAGGAAAGGAAAGGAAAGGAAAAGAAAAGAGAAGAAAGGAAAGGAGAGGAAAGGAAAGGAAAGGAAAGGAAAGGAAAGGAAAGGAAAGGAAAGGAAAGGAAAGGAAAGGAAAGGAAAGGAGGACAGAGCAACATTGAGGGCAGGGAGAGTAGAGGAGATGCGTAGGACCTCTGTTCAGAAATTTGTAAAGACTGTTCTTGCATGTGTGTGTGTGTTTCTTTTATATCTCTATTAACAAGGATAGAAATATGATTGTGTGTGTGTGTGTGTGTGTGTGTGTGTGTGTGTGTGTGTGTGTGTGTGTGTGAATGTGTATGCCGCTATACAACAATCTTCCAAAGTGATTTCTTGCCCAGTTCAAAATCAAACCAAAGTGTGAGGAGAAAGAGCGAGGGATTGTGGGTAGGTGTTTCTCTTGTTTCCACTGATCCACCTCGCCTCACCACCAATCAGCAGACTTCTGGCTCTGAGGACTGGCTGTTCAGTTAGTTAGTGGACAGGCAGCAAGACAGACAGACAGAAAAGATCAGTGAGACACTGAGGAAGAAGGAGCTGTAAGGAGTGAAAGAGAGACAGCAGCGGCATGAATCATGGCTTCAATAAAGAGCCCACCATGGATCAATACAAGCGCCAAAGCGAAGACACACACCGGCCCGTGCTGGATGTGTGTGGGAGGCGTGTTAGCCTGTGTGTTTGTGTGTGTGTTCAGACAGAAAGAGAGAGAGAGAGAGAGAGAGAGAGAGAGAGAGAGAGAGAGAGAGAGAGAGACAGACAACCAGCCTGGTTTGGCCTTGCTGCTGCACGCTTCAGCTCTCCATCAATGTTTGATGAAAGGCTCTTTTGAGCACGAAGCAGGTATCTGCGCTGACTCATCAAAAGCGCACACATTAACATGGTTTGTTAGCTCGATATATTGAGTTTTCCCGGTAAATTGGTAGACCTGTGCCAGTTTTAATCTGGATCGTATGGAATTTCATATGTAGTGATTTGTAAAGCAAAGGAGGACACATTCCTCAGTGCTCACGC
The DNA here is from genome assembly GCF_022655615.1 of Tachysurus fulvidraco. NCBI lineage: Eukaryota > Metazoa > Chordata > Actinopteri > Siluriformes > Bagridae > Tachysurus > Tachysurus fulvidraco. Next base: position 14,973,992 of record NC_062540.1, read on the forward strand.
CTCCGTCTCTCAGCGGTCCACGGCTTTGGAACAGGCACAGCGATGCTCAGAGACACAAGAGACCGCTACTCCTGCTACACACTGCTGGTCAGTTCCCATTAAGAGAGACACACGCAGGGGAATGCATCTGTGATCGGTGGCCAGCAGCAGTAGACACAGTGAGTGTTAAAGTGGATGCTGGGGTCTTTAAAAGACACGTGCTGTGCAACTTAATGAGCAGAATGTCCCCTCCTCTGCTAAGGGAGCGAGGGAGAGCCTTTTTATTCTGTCTTTTTCCTTTAAAATTTGGTCGATAAGGGTGAAGGGCATTTCATGGCTGCTCTCTCTCTCTCTCTCTCTCTCTCTCTCTCTCTCTCTCTCTCACTCTCTCTCTCTCTCGCTCTCTCTCTCTGGCATGTGTGTGTGCAGTCTTGAACAGTGAAATCCTGCGATAAAGCTCGGTGGCACTGTGTTTAATGGAGCTTAATCCCCAGATTTGACATCCACAGGGCCGTAGTAATGTAGCCTGCTCAGCTCCAAAAGCCCTCCCAGAGTAAGGACCTTACACACACACATACACACACAAATCCATATCGGCATCATATACCCATATCATACACAAGATCCCCCGTGGTTTCTGGTTGTCAGCCCATGATCTGTAGACGGTTGTTTAACTGAATTAAGAATGAGAGCTAAATTGCTGTCAGAAGTGCTGCTTAAGGCTATTCAAAATTCCTGACCATTGATTGCTCGCAGCCTGCGGTTTTAATTAAAGTTGACTTTCATGCATATTTTACTTGTTGGATTTTCTTTACAAATTGGGCTTTCAGTCATCTAGTTTAGTCAGCAGACTAGTCCACGACAACACGGTGTTACACGCTGAGTCTGTGTGTTACTGTAGGTCAGAGCTTATTTTAAAACGAGGAAGACTTTCCACTGGTTTCTTACAACAAATTCTCACTAGTAAATCTTTATAATTTTTAGATTTTATTGTCAGCCATATATATATATATATATATATATATATATATCCTATTGCTATAACTTTTAAAGACTGTCTGAAACCCAAACTCTTTTTTATCCACCTCTTTATATAATCAAAAGAGAATTTCCATGAAAATTTAATGCCTCTTCACTACCACTAAACTTTTTTACCCTTGTACACCTTGCAATAATATTAACCTTACTAAGCCGCTTTATATTGTTTTTTCCCTTAAGCTCTCCCCTGTCTGTAATTCTTGTCTGTATCTAAGTCATTTAGAGGCAAAATCTAGAAATGCTATCAAACAACAGCTTACTTTAACAGTTAATAGCTTTGTTTTTTCCCCCATCCATTTATTTACTCACTGGTCATTAGGTGGGAATTCACTCAGGATTGGTTAGTCATTTCATTCCATCAAACACACACACACACACACACTCACACACACAATCACACACACACACACACACACACACACATACACACACACACACACATACCTTTAACACCTACAGTCAATTCAGTGTTGCCACCCTGTTTTAGGATGTGGGAGGAACCCAAATAACAAAGATGAATCTCACATGTGGAGGCACGGTGGCTTAGTGGTTAGCACGTTCGCCTCACACCTCCTTGTGTGTTTAGAGTTTGCATGTTCTCCCCGTGCCTCGGGGCTTTCCTTCGGGCACTCCGGTTTCCTCCCCCGGTCCAAAGACATGCATGGTAGGTTGATTGGCAAAATTGTCCGTAGTGTGTGATTGTGTGAGTGAATGAGAGTGTGTGTGCCCTGCGATGGGTTGGCACTCCGTCCAGGGTGTAACCTGCCTTGATGCACGATGACGCCTGAGAAAGGCACAGGCTGCCCATGACCCGAGGTAGTTCGGATAAGCGGTAGAAATAATGAATCTCACATGAACATGGACAAGCTCAGGACTGAACTGGAAGCTCTGGAGCTATGAGACTTCAATGCTAGCCGCTGCACCACCACCACCGGTGCCATTTATTTTGTTTATAAATCAAAAAATATACACAAACTACTACCTAAATGTTCCGGTGTCCGTTGTTAGCTGCCAGATGCCAGCTGGAATTGTCTCGTAAGCGTTAAGCTTAAAGAGTGGTCTGAGAAACAGGAGGGTTTAGCGATAGACTTGGTTCACTTGAATAGAAAAAGAAACAGGACATGACTGTGCATCATGTGGGAGTTAATATAAGTCACGTTTAAACATAATGGTGCAAAAAAACATCCAGTGAATGGCAATTCTGCTTGTGGAACAGAAACAAAAGGAAGGCAACAGTAGCTCAAATAGCAAATCTTAACATATGTAGTGAGCAGAAAAGCAAATCATCACACAGTGGCGCAACACATTAAACCTTGAGAAAGGCAGGCTGACAATGAGAAGTGATTGGAAAATAGATTAAAAAAAATAGTTTCAAAAAGTCATATTAAATGTTTTCTGTTTGCTGTGTTTGCTGGTAGAATGCAGTGGGCAGGTGGAAGGGACGGAATTTCAGGACATACTTGCTAACTCACACACTCTTGTGGCTGAGCTAAACGCTTATTGTGGAAGCACTTTTTCCAACTGACAGCGTGTGTTTTCACAGAGGTGGATTGTAACATTTTACGGCCAAAGCACACGGATCTTTTTCTATTCGGATTTCAAGGTGGCTTTGGGAGTGAGCTGCTGACTGGCTTGAGCAGTTGTAAGAAAAGCAGACTACACGAGAGAGTTGAACGTCAGCAGTCCAAACCCATAGGGCAGTGCCCAGGTGAGCTGAGCATGCTGGGATACTGACCAACACTAATGTGTCTCCTCTGACCGCCCTGGGCGAAACTTATTCACAGTAATTGCCTAGGGACTTAGAGAAGCCTGCCAAAGCAATAGTATTCACAAAAAAAAAAAAAAAAGATGAAAGCAGAGACATGGTGAGATGTAGTCTGACCAGGCAGACCAGAGATAGACTTGTTTAGTTGTGTCTTTGCTCTTTTTTCCCCAATGCTAAACCCATTATTCCACTAAGACTCTCTCTCTCACACATGCACACACCGATAGCTAGTGCACATTGTACACAGCTACGTTTTTTCCCACACCACAGGCCTTTTTTAAGGCATTTTTATATACAGAATAACTGTACTGTAGGTGTCATTCACTTAAAACATGGACCCATGATCCTGAATGGCAGCGTAAGGTGATTTGCTTCAGAAATGTTTTTTTTTATTGTCCTAGAATTTATTCCCAGCTTTTCAGCACTACAATTGGCTAGTAATTATTATTACAATTCTGTCATTTACTTTAACAAGAACACTCTTGTAAATCTACTTTCATCTGTGTATAGACTTTTCAAGTCACACGTTTCTTGTGAAGGCTGAAAGGCACCACGTGGCACCACACGGCACAACGCGGAATGCTTAACAACACCTTACTTTCATTACATAACAAGGCTGTAGAGTTTTCCTCCAAAATACATGTATATACCATGCTACCTCCTTCATATTCGCACTGAACTTCACCTTATCCGGCAGTGTTTGTTCACACTGTCAAGGTTCTGGTTTGTTGATTGGAAAATTGTGGTTCAAGCTCCAACATGTCTAAGCTGCCACTGTTAGGCTCTTAAACAAGGCCCTTAACTCTCGCTCTGCTCCTGTGGTGCTGTATCACAGCTGATCTTATACTCTGACCCCAACCTCCTATTCTGTGATATGTAAAGTCAAGAATTTTACTTTGCTGTAATGTATATGACACAAACAAAGGCTTTTTCTTCTGTGTTTAGATTCAGATCATGCAGTAGTTCATGCACCTGTACAAAGTATTAGACACTAGCAACAAATTTTACAAATATGTCTAAATGATGACAGCATAGTGTATTTGCAGCTTCACTGTAGCACTTTGTATTTATTTCTGGCTCAGAGAGAAATCTCCAGCTGAGCCTGACTCACTCGCAGATGAATCCTGTCACTGCTTTTGTGTTAAGAAACCTGATAACAGATGATTAATGGTCCAGTGATGGTCCAGCTTTAGTACTTCATTCAACATTTCCTTTTTTTTTTTTTTTTTTCCTTTACATTTTTTATTGTATTGGGCGTTTGGCAGACGCCCTTATCCACACCGACTTAGATTTATCTTATTTACACTGCTGAGCAATTGAGGCTTGAGGGCCTTGCTCAAGGGCCCAGGAGTGGTAGCTTGATGCTTGGTATTCAAACTCATGACCTCACGATCAGTGGTCCAACACATCAACCACCGAGTTACCACTTTCACTTTATCACCAGGACCGCATGATGGCCATGAACTCGTCCATATCTGGATTGTAGAACACGGTAAAATTCATTCATTCACATTCTAAATCTGGCTGTACATCACTGGGGATTCTTTTGACACGTGCTATTGCCAAAACTGACTATTATTTACCTAAACTAAAACATATTTGCTCCAGATTATTTAGTTATGCGGTAATAAGAGTGGGTGTTCAATCTGACGAACAACAAACCCAAGCAGGAGGAATTTTAAGTTACTATGTAATAGGAGGGGATTCCAGGGGGTCCGTTGCACTGTCAGTCATTGTCTCCTGGATCAGTTTGGCTCATCTGCTATGCTTATTGTGGTAAAATCAGTACTCGATGTTAAAACTCAGAGCTCCTAGTTAACATGAATTTATTTATTTTTATTATTTTTTTACATTTACTGCATTTACCAGATACCCTTATTCAGAGTGACTTACAATTTTTTTTATTTTAATTTACACAACTAAGCAATTGAGGGTTAAGGGCCTTGCTCAGGGGCCCATCAGTGGCAGATTGGTGGACCTGGGATTCAAACACATGACCTTCCAATCAGTACTCCAACACCTTAACCACTAGGCTACCACATCCCATTTTTCACATCACAAGTCAAAGTAGAAAAAAGTTTACTGTAAATTTTACTGAAATGTTTTTTTTCCATGTAAAGAAGATAAAATTGTCTCTGAAGCAATATTTATTGGCCATAATATTATGGTTTCTACAGAAATGTGAACTTGAAATCATGAAATCTTTTGAAACCATCCTTCCGTTGCTTATATTTTTCTCTTTTTTTATTTAAATTCTCTATCTCCTCTTCCACAAAATTAGGCAGTTAATTACAATCCTTATATTACATTAAGAAGCAAAACTCGCTGCAGAACAGGCAGAATTGTGCCACGCATTGCAGACGTAGAGTGGGTTGGTGGAAAGAATGGGCAGGAGACATAATATGAGAAGAAGATGGATGGAAGGAGAGAGGTAGGTGAAAGGATGAGGGTGAGAGATGGTTAGTTAATGACATTAAGCAGCACTGATGAATTGACACTCACTGAGCTGTGTTGACATCACCTGACTCCCCACCGCCTATTCCTGCTCTCCGGGTCTCGTCCTGTCCGGCTTTTTCCAATTAAAAGAAATAATTTGATTTTAGGTTGTGGTAGCCTCTGAGGGAACGAGGCACAAGGAACGCGTGATTGATGTGCCAACAGACGACTGTGGGTGTCACCCCACAGACCAGCTCGCCGTCCCCCACCCCATCATTCTGTCTCTGGCGTCTGGCCTAGGTGGGCCCGTGTCAAAGCTGTCCATCATAAATGTTTACAGCCGCCTTCTTCGCCCTCATTTTTCCTTTCCTCTCATCTCTCTCTCTCTCTCTCTCTCTCTCTCTCTCTCTCTCTCTCTCTCTCTCTCTCTCTCTCTCTCTCCATCACCCTCTCCCTCTCTCTCATGATACAAGACCTAGCAGTGTAATTACTTTTATGCACTGTAGAATGGCTGCTGTGATTTTGCCGATTTTGGAAAATTCGGCATTCCATTTACATTAAATAACCTTTAATCTTTCAGCCAGCTCGTGTGTTTGTAATGTGTCTCTCTGTGGGAGGAGGCGACGGCTTGCTTCCTGGCAGAGATCTGAAATCAATTCTAATGATCATTCGTGACATTCATATCCAACTCGTTTGCCTCCATGATTTTTGTCCAATGCATTAGCTGATGTTACACGTCTAATTGGCTTATGCCTTTGAAAGGGTGATGGCATTACATCAGCTTGAAACGAGGCCTGCTAAAAGTCAACATAAAAACTAAATGCTTCTTGAGGAAACACTTGTGAAGTACTTACTTCACCAACGCCGTGTTTGTACAATGAAAATCACTGGTGTGTGTGTGTGTGTGTGCGTGTGTGTGCGCGTGTGTAGCTGGATGATCAGCTAATGGACTGATTCTAATGAATTAGAGGTGTCTAACACACAGCGTACTGCTTTTTTTCCCCCTCAAGGCCACTCAAACCATTACATTACCATATTCAGTGGTTTTAAATATTTTACATTGTGCATCTAATGCAGCAGATGAGAATCTGGTTGATAAGAGAGCAAGAGGCATCGTGTTGGTCAAACAGAGGACACCACACATTAACACATAACAGCCGGTGCTTAAACAGAGCTAATATCTAACACACTCCTGATAGTTTATTATTCTATTATTTATTCATCTTTTATCTTTTATCCTTTCGCATACAAACATGTAAGTCTAGTTCACATTAAATCTCAAGTAAAAGTGTCTAAATTAAACAAAAAAGCTCCAGATTGCCTTTGACAATTATTGTAATTTAATTTAATGTCATTTAAATAATCATTAAAATATCTTGTCATTCTCTTTTTGAAATGAAACAAATAAGTAAATTAGAAACAAATAAATAAATTAACATCTGAAAGAAACTCCAAATGAATAAATAAGTGCATTCAATTTCTAGGGTGTTTTTTTTTTTTTTTTGTCTTTCTTTCTTTCTTTTTTTTTTTTTTTTTAAGTAAATGGAACCTTGTTTGTTTCTGTAGGTCTTTCACATCCGCGTTAAAAATGTCAGTATCGAGTGACTGACTCTGTGCCTCAGGCTTCTGTTAGTCTCCAGTTGCACAAGGTCAGACTGCACCTTGTCCGAGTGTGCACTCAAGCGTCACAGCCACAAACACAAACAAACGGATTCATACTTACACTCTGTCTCTCTTAGACGCACACTCTCTCTCACTCTTGGTTTCTCTCTCCATCTTTTCTCAAGCACACTCCCACACTCGGCCTATGGGGAGCGGGGCAGAACGTGCACATCGCTCCTTGCTCTGGCTCGAGCCTCTCTGCTTATTTCACAGCAGCACCTGCTGGCCGAAGCAGGCACCGTAGACTGCTCACTCAATATAGTAGGAGAAAAGTAGAAGGGAGAGAGATGAGTACAGATGAGCCACTCTGGTCTGTTTGCCCTCTCTCATCTGTCTCTCAGTCGCCAAAACCAGACCATCACAGCACCTCATACCTGCCTTCTTTCTCTTTTGAACTGATGACGTTCGGCTCTGCCAACATTCGAGGCCTTGCAGGTAATGAGTGAAAATCCCCATCCCAAATTGATTTTCAAATTAAATTAAAGTCCACGCTTCAATTTTCAAGGAACGGGTTGCAGCAAAGGAGTTCTGAACTTGAAATGGACGAGAGGCCTTGCGGTAAGAAGAGAACGAAACTGATGTTTTGTTGGCAGTCGTGTCAGTGCAGGTAGCGAGAAGCTACCTGGTGCACTGACATGGCATCACAAAGAGCGACAGACCTTTGAGCTAGCGTCTGCTAACGTACACACAGAATCCATACAGCAGACACAGATTGAACGGGAGGGGAGGATAAGTTCACATGCAGTCGAATTAGGGAGCAGAGGAATCGAGAGACCGTGTTATATTAAGACTGTCCTGTCAGCAGATTCACACTAATCAGTACATTGACACAACAATCACATTCCAACAACAAGTGGCCTTCGGGCGGCTTGCCCCACCTGCAGGGCAACCATCGAGTGCTTAGCTTGCCTAATGAACGCTTGACTGTAATTAGTGTGCGACATCTCTGAAATTAGGCCCATCATAGCATTAATTACACAATTACAGTAGATGTAGGCTTGATCGGCCAGGGGATGTGGAGGAGGAGGAGGAGGATGTGTGAAACGTTGGGGTTTTGAAATGCCTGTGAACTATGGACACCGCTTGATTCATGATCCGGGTTCTGTGGAAATATCGCCTGTGCCGAGTTAATTTGTAAAGGGCAGCATATTCGGTCGAAGAAAATCAGCCTGACCTTTTCCTCGCACAGTCCCTCTGCTTTTCTCTCCTCGTTGTTGAAAAACATTGTTTTGCTAGTCCGTGGTTCTCTTAGCACAGACGATATCAACCGAGCATCACGCCGTTCAGTTAATCGCCTCTAATGTGTCTGAATTGCAAATTCTTGGCTTGAGTGAAAGGATTTGTCTTCCAAATCTCAAATGAGTCCTTTGAGGAAGGAAAGCAGTGTTGTGTCTATAATACGATCTCCGTGCTCTCTCGAAAATACAGGAATCAGACCTTAGGATGCATGGAGGCATTGTATCAAAGTAAATCATTTAAGGTAAATAATTGGACCAGCGATGTACTTTTTAAAGCATAATATGTAGTAGAGGTTCAAAAGGTGTATCTTTAACCATACCACCCCAGTTATAGGGACAAGATGCCTTCATCCAGTTTAAAGGAGATCCTCGTGTGTTACAGATCCAGCTCGCTTGGCTTCTCTCTCTGTGTACTGCAAAGTAGTAAGGACAAGAAGAAGTGTGTGCTGGAGTGTATACGTACATGCTCATTGCTGATCCCCAGTATAGCACTGATGTTTTATAATCAGATAGCATTGCAGAGTGTAAGGATGTACTACTCTTTCTCATCACACTCACACATGCAGACCTTCTATCTTATTCCCCTGTTTCCACCGTGAGTTTGTTACATGCATTTCTTTAGCGCTCTTAACAGTAAATCACAGCGGATCGACGTGTAGCGAAAACGCCAGAGCTTCCCTCTCGTCTGCGGACCAGGTTAGATGGTGAAATTGCAAAGAACAGAAGCCGGGCAGTGACGCTCCAGTGCTCTCTTCACTTCATGTGCTGTATTTATTGTATTTTATTGGGCTTGTAAAAGTGTAGTGATGAAAACATTCTCGTGGGTTTGGACAGCAGAGCCTCGTTTTATTCAAAGTCTGAGAAGGCAGGGATGTTTTCCATATGTTTTACAGTTTCTTCCAGTCTCCTTTAGAGCTCACTGAGAGATCTAGGGGAATTTACATGTACAGTATGTACAGTTTCCCACCTGAAACATTTCTTTAGCATGGAACAGTATCCTTGAGCATGCTGGATATTGAAAAGGGGATGCAGGACGAATGGTTAAGATGTGGAGATGTTTTGAGAATGACATTGAGTTTTAGAATGGCACGTTTAGCTTTGTGAACCGTCTTCTTTATCTAGCATTTCCACAATATTGTAGGAAACAGGAGTGAAAATCTCATTGAAATTTCCGAGTTAAGACTGAACAGTGTGTAATGTGTGTTCAGAGGTTGGATGAATAAACATATAACAGCGTGCCATAAAATAGAACCGGGAAGTATTTCGAGAGTCTGAAACCCGGAAATCACAAACAGGGAAACTGAAGAGTATAAAAATAAGAAAAAGGACAGGTGCACACAATAGGTAGCAGACCAACGACTGGACAGGGCCAGAAATAAAATCATGTTCTGTGCTATAGGCATTCATAACACTGATAAATGATATTATGACATAAATTATAACAGCCTATCAAATTCTTGTATGCAAATGAATGCCAGGCATCACTAAATGCCATATACAACATTTGTCAGACTGAAAATTTATAATCACACCCTCCAGTGTCACCCATATGAGGATGGGTTCCACTTTGAGTCTGGTTCCTCTCAAGGTTCCTTTCCTCCATTTGTAAAAGTCACTTCAGACTTGGGGATAAATACATACACATTTAAACATATCTAATATTAATCTTGAATTTTGTATTCTATTCATCTTTCTATTATTCTTTATATGAACCTTTTGTTCTATGTTTATGTTCTGTAGAGCTGCTTTGAGACAATATCAACTGTAAAATGCGCTATCCAAATAAACTTGAATTGAATTAGATTGAATTGAATTGAATTGAATCACCTGTTTAGTTGTTTTCATTTCATATTCATGAGTCCATGCCGGGTTTTGTGGTGTAATGGCATTAAGTATTGAGTTTCCCTTCAAAGAAAAGTCATCAGTTTTGTTGTCCTCATTAACACATATGTTACCCTGTCCCCTAGGAGGCATTAACCCTTTTCACACCTGCACGCTTTACATGGCGCAGGTCAGATTGAGGGGTTTTAGTGAAGTGAAGGCCGAGCTGAAGTGGGTCATCCCGTGGCCCATTTTCCTCCAACATCTCCAGCAGTGAACAGAAGGTGAGAGTCACTTCAAGCATAGGAGCCTGGGGGATAAGGGCTCACCCCTGGGGATCTGTCCTCAGTATAGAAGTGAGTAAAGAAGTGCTGAAGCAGAGAATTTATCCTCCAACCCCCTTCTCACCAGCACAAAACCGTTCTCTCTGCCTCGTGCTTCACAGTCAGCAAAGTGCTCATATCCACGACTAGTGGCTCCATTGGGCGTGACTCCCACTGTGTACACTGCTGAAGTGGAGATTTAAGCACAAATGAATGGCACACACCTGTATGTTGGGGAAAAAAACACTACTAGCAGAGTTATAAAGCCTCTTGTGACATCAGATAATAGAACAAGAGTTGTGTATTTCTGTAGCCAGTGGCTATACAGGTTTAGCACAGAAGTTTATTGTGTCTTGAGATTCTTCGAGTTTCACTTACCTCGCTGTTTGTCTCATGGCGTGCTGCCGCTGTATCTAATTCAATAATGCGCAAGGTGTTCGGCTGGCAGACCATAAAGCATGCAGTCGGAGAATGAGATTTGGGCTGCATTAGGCTAATGTGGTTTTATGGAGTGGGGCTGCGGGCCGGGCAGCGGCTCATTGTAGTCCGGGCTTTGATAAATCAAGCCCTCCTATCACGACCTGGGAATGGCAGCCATGCAACACTTGGGTAAATAAAGCTTGACTCTCATCATGACTTGTGCTCTTTAGGAAACTCGCTTTACTGGCACTTACTCTCAGAAAGTCGCAATATTTTGTCTTCAAAATGCTATTTGCATTGGTTTAGCTTCACATGGAGAGCTGGGGTAATGTAATTATTATCGGAGAATCGCTAAGATTTTAGTCATGTCTGAACGTATCGTGTCAGTCACGCTTGCAGCTGTGAGCATTCATGTCTGGAAGGATTTTGCTGAATTTTACTAACAAAAATGGCCATATATATATATATATATATATATATATATATATATATATATATATATATATATATATATATATATATATCATCTGAACTGGCATGTGGGTAAAGATTTCATTATATCCTGCAGGAACAGAATGGCGCTAACATAAACTGAACTGAATCAAACAGAGCAATAAAATATAGCTTGAAAGGACCTGTCAAAGAAGTGATGATTTAAGGTATTTTATTGCCTTAAAATATAGCCTACAGACATGTTTAATTCATGTGAGGACACAATGTATGACTGTTGTACACATGGGAGTTTTTAGTGCAATCACCGAATGTATATCACAAAGATACTCCAAGCTCTGAGATTTCCATAAAGATTGCTTATCCCATGTGACAAGATCATCATCACTAGTAAGATAGATAGGTAGATAGACAGACAGACAGACAGACAGACAGACAGACAGACAGACAGACAGAAAGATAGATAGGTAGATAGATAGATAGATAGATAGATAGATAGATAGATAGATAGATAGATAGATAGATAGATAGATAGATAGATAGATAGATAGATAGATAGATAGATAGATAGATTATACAGTATGTCTGAAAATCCTCATAGTAAATAATAAACAACTAACAGAAAGTCTATGCTGTGCTAAATCTTCATGGCCAAGAAAGTTGAAAGTAAAAACAAAAAAGAGCATCCTTCGTTTCCCTCAGGTAAAACCTGTGCTTATACATTTTTTATTTTATACATTTTTTATACATCACATTGCCCCAAAACAAGCCAATTTATGCACCAGAGCTTTATGATTATATCCCCCGTTTGCATATGCTCATAAAGAGGAGCGCACAAACTGCCCACATGCACCAATAGAAAAGTTGGGTAGAGGGAGATAGAAAGAGGCGTGATGAGGGAAAAAATGCTGTGTTTTCACTGTGTCCAGATGGCCAGTGCATTAGCTTCAGCACCTCAGCCTGTTTCCCCTCTTCACTAGATGTCTTCTCCGCAATCAGCACCGAGGAAATGGCTCTACTGCCGCCACTGGCACGCTTTTATGAGATGTGCGCTGCAACTGTTTTTTTACTAAGCTTTTTTCATCCCTACAATAAATTTCACCACAAGCACTAAAAACTGGAAGGCTACAAGGCCTGGTCTTCAGGGTGAGGGGGTGGGGGTGGAGGGTACTGGAGTGAAGAAAATGGCTGTTATCAAAAGCAGAAAAAAAAGCATGAATAAAGCTGATGCTGAGGTCTGAACTGGAGCTTGGCTTTATGGAGGGAAATGAGAGGTGGCCTGCCTTCTATTCGGTAATGGGAATTACACTGAAAAGTGCTGATTTTCAAGCACAGCACTTCAAACAGCTCAAACATATTGGTTTGAGGCTTGTCTAGAAACAGAGGTTTGCCAAGAGACTCGACTTTCCGCTGAGGCGCTGGTGTCTCTGCTGAATCTAGCCACACTGAATCTGAATCTGCCTCTTTACCAAATTGCCCCAGGTTTTAAACCATAGCCGAGAAAAAAAAAAGACGTTTGGGTTTCATTTTAAAGGACATCATTAATTCAGTAATGTTGATTAATGGATAAATAATAGTAGCATTAACGTAATTATACACTATTACAGAGCTGGCTGTTTGAATGTGAAACTGTCCTAAATGAAGGTGTATTTTTATGAGAGGCAGAGATTATTATTGCCCCATGTGCTTCTTCTGCCATCAAAACAACACATCACAGCCAATTCATTTTAGCCATCAGATTACGGGTTTTTGTTTGTTTTTTTGGTGGTTTTTTGACACTAACAACCATTTCTCCTTCTTCGCTCGAAAAGTTTTTGGACACACAGTAGCACACTCATGCTCTTATTTCCACTGGTTGCCTTCTGGTCTTATTTTCCTGTTTTTTTCCCCATTGGCACTAAAACAAATGGCGACAGTGGGGCTCCAGAGTCAGGCTGAAAAGTTGACATTTAAGTGAAATGGAGCCCAAATGGGCCGGTGGGATGCAGTAATGATGCAGGAGAGGCTGGTACTCTTAGAGAAGATTTATGAGGTCCTGAAGCCCATCATATTTTGTGCGCTGATGTGCGCTGTGGGTGGTTTATGTGGGATTGAGGGCTTTGCTGTTGAGCCCATCACTTGAGGCCTTTTGTGACTTACTGACATGAGGCACAAGGTCACAGACAAGGGCTCTAATAGCCTGAGCTGGCATGAGAACTACACCTTCTGGCTGGTCTTCCATTTTTTTATTGAAGCCTTGCTTTCTTTGTGTCTTTTTCCATGCTTTTTTTTTGTACTTGATTGAACAATTGATCGAATCACTGAGCTGTTGCCTGAACTGATTCATTGTTTGTATATTGCAGAACCTCAGTTTCCACCTGTTCCTTCTCCGTGTCCCTGTCTTATTCATTTTGAAATGCTTCCTGTATCTCTGTCCTCTTATCCGTTCATTTGTCTCCAGTCCAGTGTGTTGGAGCTGTTTGTTACTGTGATCACCACCCGTCCACACCACCCCATCTCCTTTGCTGTCTCTGGAATAATTGACAAGTGTGCGTGGCTTCGGTCTCTGCCGGCTTTCTCTTCATTTGCCAGACACTTTGTCGCTTTTAATCATGCCTTTAATTGCCACTGGAGAAGCAGATGAATGGCAGTGGAGCAGGAAATGAGTGGAATACTCTTTCTTTTCCTCTGGGTCTATACCATTGAGCAGGAGCTTGGCCTGATCAGTAGATCAAATGAAGATCTGACAGCACTTGTGGTCTTGGCCTGCAGCAGTTGGGCATGATCCTGAAAGTGTGTATTTGTATATTTTGGCTGTAGGCCTGTCCTCTTGTGTGGTGACTCCATTTGTTGTCATTATTGCTCTGGAAGTACATGACATTTAAAGTGACCAGCCCCGAATGGCAGTTTATCCAGATCATTGTGCTTCCTTCTGTTCCTCAGAGAGAGCACAGGCTCTGAACTTTTAGACCAAATAAACATGAACAAAAGCTGTGCAGTGCTGTTAACACATATTCACACTTGTAAAACACAACTCAGCAGTGTTTACCCAAAAAAAACTCTCTGTGTGTGGTACAAGATACGAGTAAGTTGATTCAAGCAGGGAAAAAACCCAATAAGGCAACCATGATTTCAAAAGCATCTTCCTTATAAATGCAATAACCCAGAAATCAAATATATGTACATCTCATTTCCTGTATTTGCAACCTGATTAGTGTCAACAAGGGGAAAGGAACTCCTCTGCCCTCTGATTCGCTCTGTTTGGAAATAATTTCTGGCTTAGGCGAGTGTGCAATAAGAGGCGGTAGAGGAGCCCCTGGTTAAGTGACTCATTTCCATGAGAATCTGCGGCACTGCTATAAATAGGATATGGGGGCTGGAGTATTGGATTTCTTTTTGTCCTCGGGTAGTTGGACAGGCTTTCTGTGGAAGAATCAAGACAATGCCAGGAAGAGAGAGAGAGAGAGAGAGAGAGAGAGAGAGAGAGAGAGAGAGAGAGAGAGAGAGAGAGAGAGATGGAGGTTATCTAGTCAGCATGATAGGGAAGCTCTTATCCCTAATCACATCTGAAACATTACGATGCAGAAGTAGACTCGCTGTAGTAACTAGTCATTAGTTCTTTGCAAATCCACCTTCAGATACATTTAAATTTACAAACCTGAACGTAAACACAGTGTATTTTGCTTCATATCATCTATATTCCTCTGCTGTTTGATTTGTTGTGTTCATTTTTTATTATTTTCTGACTAGGATGTCATCACTTTTTTCATTCATTCATTTATTCATTCATTTATTCATTCATTTATTCATGTTCAGTAACTGCTGTGGATCCAGAGACTATGGGAAAACACACATACAGTAATTGGGAGTTTGGAAGAAACCAGAGAACCCAGAGACAGTGAAAAATAGAAAATCCATACAGACATTGAAATACATTTATATAAATTCCACATTGACTGCACACCTACCTATCATTTGCATTGGATTTCTGCATTTAACACTGACATGCAATGAGTTACTACTCAGAAACCTGCCAAAGCAGAAAACAGCAGACGATCCATTGTACAGCTTCATTGGTTCATGAATACTTCTACTGTATGCTCATTTATATTAAACCCCGCCGCTTCCAAATTACGACATTACTAATGTTTTGGTGGTCTCTGTCAAGGAAAATAGAGAATGTTTTGAGTTATTGTATGCCGAATATTAGACAAACCAATATTAGGGAAGTCACCACAAATTTCCAGCCAGAACAATTTTCAAAAACCTAAACATTTATTAAAGTTTATTTCAAACTTTATAGGTAATGACGTTATTATTTCATTCATTCATTCATTTTCTACCGCTTATCCGAACTATCTCAGGCGTCATCGGGCATCAACGCAGGATACACCCTGGACGGAGTGCCAACCCATCGCAGGGCACACACACACACACACACACACACACACACACACACACACACACACACACACTCACACACTACGGCAATTTTCCAGAGATGCCAATCAACCTACCATGCATGTCTTTGGACCGGGAGAGGAAACCGGAGTACCCGGAGGAAACCCCCGAGGCACGGGGAGAACTTGCAAACTCCACACACACAAGGCGGAGGCGGGAATCGAACCACTAAGCCACCATACCCCCCCCCCCACGTTATTATTTCATAGTAATTATTACTGTACATCAGTGCAGATGCGTTTAAAGCATATGTTCAACTAATCACAGTAGAAACTTGAGCATGTGTATATGTTGGTTTTAATGGCATTTTGGAGGTTTTAGTTAAAATGTCTGTACTAGAAAATCTTACCTGCAAACTTTCTTATTTTCTAATTACTCTATGCAACATTTTTATTGCTAGAAGTGAAAGAAAAAGTGTGAATATAAAATTTCCTAGTGTGTGCAACTTATATATAAATAGCTTAACAGCAGCTTTTTCTTTTTCCCCAGAATCTCTAGGTTTACTGTAAAACCTTGTACTTCTACAGTACATCTCTTTCTACATATCACATTTAAATGTGTGTCTCTTGGTAAAAGGAAAGCGCTTACTTTCATCATTAAGACTATATGTCTATTCACCTGGCCGATTCAAGGTAAAGGCTGAAATGAGCTGAAGCTAGCTGTTTTTAAACCTAACAAAACACACACTGCCTGAATGCGTGTGAAACAGGAAACCTTCTGAAAGTCCATGGAGCATGATTGACAGGTGCTTTTGTCCTAATTAGTTAGAACTAAGTGACCCACATCATTTGTTTCGTTTCATTTACAGAACATGTCGGAGCTAATGTTATATTGACTGCTGCCAGAATTTCAGGAGGCAAATATTACAAAATGGCTTCTGACTTTAAATCGCTGACCCCACCTTTAAAGGTTATTCATTCAACCTTATAGATGTCTGAGCCGCTCACAGTGAATTTGAACACAACACTCCACTCCTCTTCTGCTCACTCAGCACATTCACATCCACTCTCACTTCCCTGAAAAAAAAATTAATTGAATTCCTGATTTCCTGTTTTACGACTCGTTCCATGGTGGGTTTTTATTTGCCTAGTAAAAGAAATACCTCACTCCTGACCTGAAAGCAGATGGATGAACGGGTCAGAGACACTGCTTTTTGGACCGTTTATAGATGGGACGTTAGCATGAATGCTAGTGCTAATCACCTCCTCAAGGTTGTTGTGCTTGGCTACTGTAGGTTATCAGCACAGCAGGTCATGAAGCTTAAAAAACGTTCGGTTCGGTTGGTACGGATTGTGTGCAGTTTCTGGGTTTATGAATGTACAATTAGTCTTAATCTTTTTACAGATTTGGGAGAGACGAGATGGTGGTTGGAATATAGCTGTATTTTTTTTTGTTTTGTTTTGGCAGAAGTAGTAGAAAAAGTGGCTGCATGCCTTGACACGGAGCAGGGCAGGCTGGGAAAAGACGCTCGTCTTTCTGCCTGACCAACTCACCCGCTGTTCTGGCTTCAGGACCTTGAGCTTTCCTTCCTTCTCTCTGTCTAAATCTCTCTTTCTATTTCTTACTCTATATAGCCTTTACCCTCTCCCTCTCCCTCTCTCTCTCTCTCTCTCTCTCTCTCTCTCTCTCTCTCTCTCTCTCCAAGTAAGCAGACAGCAAGAGCTAAACAATGCTCTCTCTCTCTCTCTCTCTCTCTCTCTCTCTCTCTCTCCAAGTAAGCAGACAGCAAGAACTAAACAATGCTCTCTCTCTCTCTCTCTCTCTCTCTCTCTCTCTCTCTCTCTCTCTCTCTCTCTCTCTCTCTCTCTCTCCAAGTAAGCAGACAGCAAGAGCTAAAGAATGCTCTCTCTCTCTCTCTCTCTCTCTCTCTCTCCCTCTCTCTCTCTCTCTCTCTCTCTCCAAGTAAGCAGACAGCAAGAGCTAAAGAATGCTCTCTCTCTCTCTCTCTCTCTCTCTCTCTCTCTCTCTCTCTCTCTCTCTCTCTGTTTGGGTGTGTGAGTGGTCACAGGAGCTGAGAGCTATCGTGCGATTTTTTCTGTTTTTTCTTTTACTTTTTTCGTTAGAGTTACCCTCTTTCGAAGGAGTAAAGAGAACAGAAAGTTTAATTATAGGTTTTGTGTGAAATATTGTAGTTTATTTAGATAGGTAAGTTAGTCAGGTGTGTAGTAGCAGGGCGGGAGCGGGAGCGGGATGGCGTCCCTCACGCAGAGGGGGACGTCACCTGTCTCCCTCCGCCATGGCGTCAGGTGTATGCCGGCTAACGGCGTGAGTGTGGAGGAAGTTTTACTGGCAATGGGGAAGGAGGTTGGAAATGAGAACATTTTCGCCGCTTCCCGCATGAACAAAGCGGTGGTGGTTTTTCTGAAAGAGGAAAATCAGGCAAGACACCTGGCCAACACCGGCGTTGTGGTAAGTGGTGAATTTGTTATAGTCTCACCGCTGGTTGCTCCGACCGTCCGGGTAACTATAGCTAACGTGCCTCCGTTTATCCCCGATGAGGATATAGAGCGCGAGCTTAAACGCTATGGAAAGGTAGCTAGCAAGATCAAAATAGTTTACTTGGGCTGTAAGGACGGGGGCTTAAAGAAAGTTGAGTCCTTCAGGAGACAAGTGTTCATGGTTTTAAGCCAGCCGGAACTAGACGTGTCTTTTAGAGTGGTGTGTGAGGGAAAATCGTTTATGCTGTACGCTAGTACGGGGCAGATGAAATGTTTTGAGTGCGGTGATGTTGGGCACAAGAGGCTGGTGTGTCCACACAAGGCCCAGGCCTCTGAAGGGGCAGCTGGGCAGAGTAACGTGGTGGCAACCGGGCAGAGTAACGGTGATGCAGCCGGGAGTGAAACGGTGGAGCCACCGGTAAAACATGGAGCGGATTTTCCGGCTCCGTCTGTGAGCCGTGCGGTTGTCCCGGAGGGGTACGGAACGGAGTCAGACAGCGCCGCGGCAGCGATGTCTAACCCTGATATTAATGTGGAAAAGCGAGCTGAAGTGTCAAACACAGAAACTAACCCGGTGTCTGGCGAGGTGGTGATTGACAATGGATGTACTGAGAGCACTGTGCAGGCGGAGATCAGTGCTGCTCATAACAGTAACACAGAGCTCGACTCTGAAGATGTAATGGGTGACACACAGGAAATCACTGTTGGTGAAGGTAACGTGACGATGGGAGAGAATAGTGACTCTGTAATGATGGAAACTGAACAAGCCGCCTTCAAAACCCCCGTAAAAAGGAAAAAAAGAGGAAAAAAAACAACTTATAAGTATGCGAAAAAGACCGACCAAGAAGCCGTAGAAAGTGAAAGTGACACAGGAAGTGATGTGGTTGTACCTGAGCCCGGTGTTCCCATCCCTGCTGTGAGTAACTTTTTTACTAAAGAATACAACGTCACTGACATCAAACACTTCCTAAAAATCACAAATAACATGCGAATGGTCAACATCAGTGATCATTTCCCTGATTTAAAACGGCTATCTGAGGCCATAAAACGTTATATGTCTGAAGGTAGTTTCGAGGATGAGGAAGTTTATCGGCTGAGGAAGATAATGACAAAACTCGCTAACTTGTGTGATGATGGAGGTGAAACGTTTTAATTTCCCCAGTCCTCAGTGGCTGTACACTCTGCTACTGTTAATAACTCTCTTCTGGTTTGTCATGGAGGACATACATATAGCATCTCTGAATGTTAATGGGGCAAGAGATAGCAGGAAGAGAGCAGAGATATTTGAAGTGGCGAGGCAGAAAAAGATTGACGTGTTGTTTTTACAAGAGACCCACAGTGATAACAGCAATCTCACTGATTGGACGCAGGAATGGCCTGGTCTTTCCTGCCTGTGCCACAACTCTTCCACCAGTGGAGGTGTGGCAATTTTATTTTCTAAGAATTTTACACCAGTCACATATAATACAGAGGAGATTGTGAAGGGCAGACTGTTAAAAGTCAGGGCCCAGTTTGAGAAACACGTTTTTATTTTTATGTGTGTATATGCTCCAACCTCACCAGTTGAGAGACTTGTTTTTTTAGATGATGTATGTAAAGCCATTGAGACATGTGATAATGAGGAATTTTTATTTGTTGGTGGGGATTTTAACTGCACCACAGACAGTGACGACCGCAACCATATCGAACCCCACATGCCTTCCCGTACACGCCTCAGTCAAATAATACAAAAGTACGGTTTAAGTGATACATGGCGGTCGTTTCATGGCTCCCAGAGACAGTACACGTGGGCGCACTCCCGCAACAATTTTATATCGCTGGCAAGGTTGGACAGGTTTTATGTTTTTAAACATCATTTAAACATTTTAAGGAGTTGTTTTATCAGCCCTGTTGGTCTCTCGGACCACAGTTTGGTTTCCTGCATAGCAGTTTTAAAATGTATTAAACCAAAAAGTGCATACTGGCATTTTAACACAGCTCTTTTACATGACGCGCATTTTACGGACATTTTTACCTTTTTTTGGAAAAATTTTAGAAAAGAAAAGGAAAATTTTACATCCTTACAGCAGTGGTGGGACCTGGGCAAGGTACACATCAAACAATTATGTCAACAGTACACTGCAAATGTCACAAGGGAGTTGGCCCAGTCCATAAGCCAACTGGAAAATGAAATCGTGATACTCCAATCTCTTTTACAGCCTTCAGGGGAACAGGCCCATGTTCAGACCCTTACAGCAAAGAAGGAAAAGCTATCTGACCTCCTAGGGTTAAAAGTACAAGGTGCGCTAATAAGATCTCGCTTCCAGAATGCAGACCAGATGGATGCACCATCTAAGTTCTTTTTTAACCTGGAAAGAAAGAATGGCCAGAAACGTTTCATTCACAACTTGCAATCCGAAACTGGTGACATTTTATCCAAACCCACAGACATACGCAAGAGAGCAGTTAGTTTTTATGAAAAGCTTTACACCAGCGAGCTCAAAGTGGACCAGGTCACAGAGCAGGCTTTCCTGGGAGGACTGCCCAAAATCCCTGAACACCTAGACCCAGCACTCAGTGGAGCAATAACTTCAGAAGAGCTTCTCAATGCTCTACAAAATACAGAGAGTGGAAAAGCGCCGGGTATAGATGGACTTCCAGCAGAGTTCTACAAGTGCTTCTGGGCCGTTGTGGGGGAAGACTTGCTGGAAGTCCTCAACAACAGCTTAACTGGAGGGTTGCTTCCACTGAGTTGCAGGAGGGCAGTCCTCACGCTACTCCCCAAGAAAGGAGACCTAACCAACATAAAAAACTGGAGACCTGTGTCCCTATTATGCAGCGACTACAAACTGCTCTCTAAGGTTTTAGCCACCAGACTGGGAAGTGTTCTGGAAGAGGTGATCCACTCCGATCAAACATACTGTGTACCTGGGAGGTCAATATTTGATAACGTCTCACTGGTTCGAGACCTTATAAGTGCCTCAAAACTATTCGGGCTGAAAATGGGTCTGGTCTCCATAGACCAGGAGAAGGCTTTCAACAGAGTGGAGCATGATTTTTTATGGAAAACTTTCGAAGCTTTTGGTTTTAGCTCTGTTTTTATAAACAAAATAAGAGTTTTATATTGTGACATTGAAAGTGTACTGAAAGTTAATGGTGGCTTATGTGCTCCTTTTAAAGTGTACAGGGGAGTCAGACAAGGTTGCTCTCTGTCAGGTATGCTCTACGCCCTAGCCATAGAACCTTTTTTAAACATGCTAAGAAACAAATTGAAAGGGTTCTCATTTCCGGGTTGTGGGACCACTCTCCGTTTGTCAGCTTATGCTGATGATATAGTGGTAATTTTGGACCAACAAACTGATATCGACACACTATGTAGAATCTCCAGGGAATATGGCAAATTATCCTCAGCCAAGATCAACTGGGATAAAAGTGAGGCCCTTCTGGTCGGGCGTTGGTCAGTTAGTGCACCCAAACTCCCGGGGGGTTTACTCTGGAAAAAAGATGGTTTTAAATATCTAGGAGTTTACCTGGGAGAAGAGACTTTTATGCACAAAAACTGGGAAGGGACCCTTTTAAAGTTAAAAGGTCGCTTAGATAAATGGAAATGGCTTTTACCAAAGATGTCTTACAGGGGACGTGTGCTACTCATTAACAACCTGGCAGCGGCCTCCCTTTGGCACAAAGTAGCATGTGTGGACCCACCTGTGACACTTTTAGCGAGAATCCAGTCAATGTTTTTAGACTTTTTCTGGGATAAGTTGCACTGGGTGCCCCAAAGTGTTTTATACTTACCCAAAGATGAAGGTGGGCAGGGCGTAGTGCACCTACAGAGCAGAACCGCTGCCTTTCGTTTACAGTTTTTACAGAAATTTTTAGGTGGTTCAATGTCTGTAAGTTGGAAATGTGTGACCAGTACTATTTTAAAGTCCTTCAGAGATCTGGGACTTGACAAACCCTTGTTCCTGATGGACCCTCGAAAGCTGAACACTTTGAGACTACCTGTTTTTTATCACAATGTTTTTAAAGTGTGGAGACTTTTTAAGACAGAGAGAGCCACAGACCCGAACTCACTAAACTGGCTACTTCAGGAGCCCCTCATCTACGGAGCTCGCCTGGACATTGCTGACAGTGCCCTCACTCAGACTCTACAAACGTCTGGTCTCATCACGCTGGGACGCCTGGTGGACCTGGCTGGACCAGAGCTCAAAGACACCAGTGGAGTAGCTGCACGGCTGGGCGTGAGATCAATACGGATCGTGGCACGGCTACTTCAGAGGTGGCACTCTGCTCTCTCACAAGAAGAACAACAAATGCTAGTGAAGTACTGTGGGGGGACTGAACAGCCGGATGAGGAGGACCCTTTTCCTGAGCTTTCTCTGTCTCCAGACTTAGAGGGAAGTACTGGTCACTTTTTAGAATGTAAAAGCTTCACAAATATGGATTTTTACATGGTCTCTGGGAAAATGTTTTATAAAGCCTGTGTTAAGGTTTTTAACAAGAACAGTCTTAATGGTAGAGTGGACACACCGTGGCGCTCTGTCCTCGGGCTGAGGGAGGAAGAGCGACCACAGTGGAGGACACTCTACAAGCCACCATTAACTAAAAGAACTGGAGATTTACAGTGGAGAATCCTGCACGGAATCATTGCTGTTAATGCTTTTATCTCGGTCCTGTGTCCGGAGACAAGTCACAAGTGTCCCTTCTGTCTACAGAGGGAGACAATATTTCACGCTTTTACGCAGTGTCTTAGACTAAAACCCCTTTTTACCCTTTTGCAGACTGTTTTTAGCGCTTTTAACAAGTCCTTTTCAGTCCAAACTTTTATCCTGGGGGTAAAATATACTAAGAAAAGGCAAACAGAATGCCAGCTTTTAAACTTTGTTGTGGGTCAGGCAAAGATGGGCATTTACATCAGCCGAAAAAATAAAGTAGAACAGAGTGGCAGCGATGATGCAACAATGGTGACAACAGCAATGATGAAGTCCAGGATTCTAGTGGACTTTCACTTTTACAAGAAAACGGCGAACTTGACAAGGTTTGAAAAAATCTGGTGCATTAAAAATGCACTCTGCTCAGTTTTTAATGAAGAACTGCATTTTGCACAGAACATGTCTTGAAGGACATCATGTACATTTTAGTTTTTATGGTTTCGCACTTTTAAAGCTATTCTATTTATCTATTTTATTTTTCATTTTATTTATTTATTTCTTTTCCTGCATTAAGTTAAGTTAAACCTTTTATCGGACATGTTTGAAACTGAGCAATCGAAATAAAGGTCTTTTTCAAAATCAAATCTCTCTCTCTTTCTCTCCAAGTAAGCAGATAGCAAGAGCTAAACAATGCTCTCTCTCTCTCTCTCTCTCTCTCTCTCTCTCTCTCTCTCTCTCTCTCCCTCTCTCTCTCTCTCTACTCCTTCTCTCTCTTCTCTCTCACTCTCTTTTCTCTCTCTCTCTCTCTCTCTCTGATCTCTTTCTCTCTCACTCATTAGCTATAATTACTTGCAAATATTTTCATCAATAGCAGCTAATTCATTTCAGTTGCAGATTCAAAACGAGCTGTGTATCGTACCCTAATTTCATCACTGTTCAAAATGTTCATATATTTTATTATATGTAAGTCTACCAAATTTCTGTACATGAGCTGCTTTTAGTTTTGAATTACCATAAAAAAGAAGAAACTCAATTCAGAGCATACAACTGAAGTCTCAGCACAGATGTAACTTTCCTTTTTTATATACATTACTCACGGTTTAAATGATAGACATCCTAGTTTTCCACAGAACATCATGGCTGTATTTTGTTTCTGTTTTCATGAGCTGGTTTTCGCAGGTTGTCACTGGACATTTGCATGGACCTTGTTAAATACAATCTCTATGTGATGTACTTTTAAAGATAGCTTGGAAAGTATTAAGAAAATATAAAAACACAATGCGGCATGGGATGCGTATAATATACCTCCATATACCTCGCCATTTCAGCATCTACTATAGTACAGTACGTCTCTTATTCTGATTTTACATATTAGAAGGAGGCTCATCCTTACTGTCATATAACCTCCGGAGACGTCCTTGAATTATTGTTTATTATATGCTTCAGGACTGGATCAAACTCTTTTTATCCAGACAATAACAAAAACAATGAAATTTGCACCGGTGTTGTGTTGGATTTATTTGTCATGTCACACTCCACAGTGGTGGTTAATGGCTCATATATATATACGTAGACACTCAGGGCATTAAGAATTTTTTTTTTCCTAAGCATTTCCGTTTTTACCTAGCAGACGAGGACCATTATATTCCTAAAAAAAAAGAAAGAAACAGATGTTATATCTTCAAAGAAAATGGTGATATCGAACACATTTCTGCTCTCTAAGATGCCCTAGTGGTTCTTTATGAGCATCTAAAATGTGAAGGTATCTTCAACCACTAACATTCTGTGGAAGGTTAATAGTTATAAGGCTATTAGTCAATTTTTCAAGTCCTAATTAAAGCAAAAATGATGCTTCTGGTTTGGTTTTAAAGTGCACATGAAATCTCTGCAGTACTACGGATCTGTCTTTTGGTTACGTTTGCAACCCGCCGGCCAATCGGACTTCACCTGTAGGGAAAAAGACACCAGGGTTCGGATGAAATGGATTAAGGAATTCTTATTTGAAAGTGCCCTCAAATGACCCAATTAAAAGGCATTGCTACTGTATTATTTTTAGCCTGGATAAAACCGCAGACGTCCCTCTACGGCGCAGACGTCTTTTCCGCGTCTTTTATAACAGTTTTGTGCTCAGTGGGACACAGTGGTTATCGAATATGTTCAAATCTATGACATGAACTGGTCTTTTTTTTTTTTTGCATTTGTCTCATTATGCAGAATGCAAAGAATGTAATCATGGTCACATTTGAATAGTTATTCGTTTTCCATTTAATAGATTTTTCGACAGATTGTCCACTTTAATGGAGATTGGTTTGGCCTCACATCATTCCAATTTTCATTTAGAACAGCTTTAATCAGTTTACTCGCTCCTGATTTATGTGAATGTATGTTTTTTCTTCGGAACGAGCTATCAATCAGATTATTAACAGACTATTAGGCTGCTTGCAAGCGGTCTCGCAAACAATTTTTGCTATCTTTCTCCTCTTCTTTCTCTCTCTCTCTCTCTCTCTCTCTCTCTCTCTCTCTCTCACACACACACACACACACACACAGAAACACACACACACACACTCACACACACACATATCTCTCCATCTGAGCTCTCTGTGCGCTCACTCAGTCTTCCATCTCTCTCGGCTCTCCTGCTGGCAGCGAAATGGCCACAGCAAGCAAGCACACTAACCCTCTGCCCTCGCCAACAAAACCAGCATGCCATGACAGCCCATAAACAAGCGTTCTCACTCACTCACACACACACACACACACATGCCAGGCTGTAAACAAGGAACATAAATCACTTCGTAACAATATGCAAGTCTTGCTTGGTCTGTGGTTAGCGTAGGAAACAGAGCATTGTTTACGGAGAAGACTGAGCCATGTCTTCAGTGCCACCGCTATGCCCTGATTGCACGGCACAACATCTGCTGGGATGCCAAATCTTGCAGAAGTCATCGAAGAGAAGCTTCAATACACTCCCCATGCACCTCCTGCTGCTCATGTTTAATGCTGTTGACATGAATATGTATAGACATACAGTACAGTATAGCATGCGAGTTATAAAATATCGTGACACTTGCAGGTACTGAGGCAGGTCACGCGTTCATGATGTCACGCTGTCAACTGGAAAGGAAATTCTGTATGCAAAGTATGTATGCAGTGAAATATGAGGCGAGGAAATCAATAGCTGGACACTTTACATGAGAGCAAAATAGCAGAACAGCAGGATGACCTTCATCACACAGTAAGGCAAAAGCACTAAAACTTAAAGGTGCAGTCAGCGAGTTTGGTTGAAGCTATTTTGTAAAAATCCATGCACATTTCCATCAATGCAAAACATATCTACTAAAAAATAAATCCGTTCCAAAATTCCAGACAAACTGTTACCATAACAACGACGAGAGCACCAGTCCAGTCCAATCAGAGTGTTCGGATTTTCTTCTCGTGTTTTAATTATTCATTTTAAAATGATTTTTGACATAGAAAAATCTCATCTATAATTGAATGGACAGCAAAAAGAGGAGTTTATGATTGCTGTAAAGTTACTCAGCATCTGACACTGTGGAAATAAAACTTGTTGAACCCATGAAAAGCAAACATTATCTATCAGTATCCTGTAAAGCCTTAACTGAGGTGAACGTTTTTCTTTTCAAGCGAGCTATCAATCTGAGCATTAATCGATTATTAGGCTACGTGTCAATGTAGTTCATCTTAAAACACACCCTGCTGTAAGAGGAGGATTTTATACATTGCCTGGAGACATGATTGATAGGCAAGAAGGAGCTTCTTCATCCTGATTGGATGGATGATTTTGGTTCACATCATTTGCTTTTTTTTCCCCCACTTCAATATACAGAGCACGGGACGCCATACAGACCCTCTGAGCTGACGTTATATTATCAGCCGCTTCACCAAAAATGTTCTGACTTCATATTTGCTGACCTCACTTTTTAAATGCTGAGGAATGTGTTAGGTTTGAATATTTTGTACTTTACACAAGCATAATCCAAGAGAAGACAAAAAATACATTTTTTTTTTATTCCTAACTCTTGGATTTAGGACAGAATTGAAAATGTTATCATTTTTCCAGACAGTGTACAGTATAATCTTCTTCCTCGATTTTCATCCCTTTTAAATCTGTATCAGAGACATGGAGTAGATCGCCAGATAGTCCTCCTGTCTCTGTGTCCAGATGTCTTTTGGTTCCTGAGGCTCATCACTCGCTTTCTGTCTGAGAAATGATGATGTTGGTTTCCCTTCGTCGCCTCAGCGTTGTGTTCCTGCTTTGCATTTGCATAGGAGCTGCTGGCGGATGAGGATATATGGGGCAGCTTTAAGGAAATTGTGAAGCAGCCTCTGAACGGCGCCGGAGAATAGTAAGTGTCAGTGATGGACGGCGGGATATAAATAGCGCCGGTGATGGCAGGATAATGCATGGCGCTTTTCGCTCGCCACCGTTCACGACTGGCAGCGAGACGGAGGCAAAAGCGGGCCGCGTGTCCTTTTTTTTTTTTCAGGTCACTCACGGACTCCTAGAGGTGCAGGAAGAGAGGTTGATTAATTATTATCATTATTATGATCACGCTTAGCAGGAGCATAAATCAATATGATGTCAGTCTAAGCAGAGTGTCAAAGCGATGGGGAGATCTGGAGCAAGGGAATCTGTCAGCTTTTGTTATTTTTCTCAGTACATCCACTCTGTTCCTGGATATGTCAGTCTTACGGAGCGGTGCGACGACGTTGTGTTGTTTTTATCACCTGAATGATGTGACTATGAGAGTCACAGACACCGCATTCATTAATAAGCTTTACTGGAAAATATTTGGACTAGATTTGATATAGAGGAGTCGCACAGAATGCCCCACAACGTTAACACCCTTCCTCTAATAACACTCACTTACACACTTATTCATTCAGGATTGCCTCATAGCCATTTACATTCGTCTGTTAATGGCTTACTGTAAGTCTCCGGGGGAAGAAGGGTATCTGAGGGGAGGTATCGGATTTCCGTCGACGTCCCACTACCCACTACAGCTATTCTTCTCTTCCTCTCGTTTAGATCCTCACCCTCTTTACGTTTCACACTAATGGCAGCTTGGTAGCAGCATAACAAAAGCAGCGAGCGCTCGTGGTTGTGTGTGGGAAGTGCGGCGAGCCTGCCGGTTACCGCATCTTCACGTATGACTTTTATGAATATACGGACCCAGCTGAGGCCTCGAGCGGATTTGTCTTTATAAAAGAGCTTTGACACATCTGCCACTGGCCCACTTCATTTATTCCACTCGAAGATTAAGGCTGGCATTACAAGTAAGGTCACACCATGCATCCTCGTTACACTGACATGGCCACGATGCCGTGCATGGCCGGTCAGACGGGTGAGCCCGAGCAGCCACGGCAGGGGGAAATTTTCATCAGTGCTTCCTTGAGCCACTTCCTCACTTTTTCGCTTCTTCTTTCTTCCCAGCTCTCCTGACACGTACAGTAGCTCGCAGTAGCTTTTGCGTGACTTGTTTTGATGAGGAATTTCTTTTCCTCCAGCTCTGATGTTCATGTTTGCCCATGAGTGTGCCGGCTAATCCAGAAGCCCTCGCGCAGCCGGTGGATTTCATCCAGCATCGTGGCCTTGCTGGCAATGCGAGGACTCATTAGTAGGTAAGCTGAGGATTCGACAGTCCTTGATGTGTGTGAGGCAGAGAATTTTAGCCTGGTAACTCTTTGAAGGCCCATCAGCTCAATTCTCCCTCTGCTACAATGAGCAAATAAATACACAGAGCAGAGCAAGATCAATGGCGACCTACTAGATCATCAGGCTGCAAGACAGCGGTAGGGGTGTGTTTGTGTTTGTGTTTGTCGGACGTGGACGCGTTCACGCTTGCTTTCCAAATCTAACATCAACTCCCTGCTGCCTGGTGTGTGTGTGTGTGTGTGTGTGTGTGTGTGTGTGGGAGTGCAAGCGCGTGTGTGTGTGTGTGTGTGCGTGTGCGTGTGCGTGTGTGTGTGTGTGTGTGTGTGTGTGTGTGTGTGTGTGTGTGTGTGTGTGTGTGTTTTCCTCAGCTTTATCCCTCAGCAGACTCATAACTCTTGAATGAACTCCATTTCAGTTTCACACAATCTCCCTTCTGTCCATCACTACAGTCTGGGTGGCTCTGGACCTCTCTCTGCTCTCCTGTTCCCACCAGCTCAGGCTCGCTGCTGTCTACAGCTATCTCGTCAAACGCCGAAGATAAGACCAGACTCTTTGACTAAGCTCGTTTCATAGAGCTTTGCAACTGACCCTCGGTTTGTGCAGAGTTAATTGTGCCATCAGTAGAAATTGTGACAATGAAATTGTAGTTGTGTTCAGTTCTCAGACCTTCGGGTCAGAGGGCATGAGCAGGCTGCATCAGGTCACTGAGCCTTGCACTTCTCTTCTGTTCTTCAATAGTTTTTATACATTTTATCTTAATCGCTTTAAATATTTCGGAGAAAATTGTTCTTAAATGCAAGCAAATTATACGCCGTGTGCCGACTCGACCTTTTCACCCAACTCTCCTGATTGAAAAAAGTATCTACTATTGCTAAGACTTATGGTCCCAGATATTTTTATTACATATAGAGTGTGAACATAGGAAGCGTTG
Organism: Tachysurus fulvidraco; assembly: GCF_022655615.1. Lineage (NCBI taxonomy): Eukaryota > Metazoa > Chordata > Actinopteri > Siluriformes > Bagridae > Tachysurus > Tachysurus fulvidraco. The sequence continues at coordinate 15,003,244 of NC_062540.1, forward strand.
CTGTTTAAAAACTATATTATTATTTAGATCATTCAATCACATCCAGCATGACAGGTCACACTGTGCTTGTGTTAGGTGTTATCGTCATGTACGAAGAAAAATCCAGTTCTATCATTTTATAAATCAAAATGCAAGCGAACACACACTCACACACTCACACACACTCACACACACACACACACACACACACACACACACACACACACACACCCCCAAGCAGTTACAAATACACACACACACACGCACACACACACACACACACACACACACACACACACACAGTCATACACAAGCAAACACAAACACACACACGGACAGACAAACACCGTAACACCCAGACACAAGCAGTCATACATACACAAGCAAACACACACACACACACACACAAGCGAACACAGACACACACAGACAAACAAACACCGCAACACCCAGATACAAGCAGTCACACATACACAAGTGAACACAAACACACATACACAAGCAAACACACAAACACACCCATACACAAGCGAACACAAACACACACACAGACAAACACCATCAAACCCAGACACAAGCTGTCACACGTACACAAGCAAACACACACACACCCATACACAAGTGAACACAAAGACACCCATACACAAGCGAACACAAACACACACACAGACAAACACCATCAAACCCAGACACAAGCTGTCACACGTACACAAGCAAACACACACACACACACCCATACACAAGTGAGCACAAACACACACACAGACACACCCATACACAAGCGAACACAAACACACACAGACAAACACCATCAAACCCAGACACAAGCTGTCACACGTACACAAGCAAACACACACACACACCCATACACAAGTGAGCACAAACACACGCACAAACACACCCATACACAAGCGAACACAAACACACACACAGACAAACACCATCAAACCCAGACACAAGCTGTCACACGTAGACAAGCAAACACACACACACACACCCATACACAAGCGAACACAAACACACACACAGACAAACACCATCAAACCCAGACACAAGCTGTCACACGTACACAAGCAAACACACACACACACCCATACACAAGTGAGCACAAACACACGCACAAACACACCCATACACAAGCGAACACAAACACACACAGACAAACCCTATCACACCCAGACACAAGCAGTAACACATAGAGAACACACTCAAACACCTACACAAACACACACACCATCACACCCAAGCAGTTACAAATACACAAAAACACACACTCACTCACACACACACACACATACACACTCACACACACGTCCTGAGTCATTGTGAGGAGGAGACAGAATGCTGTAAGTAAAGAACAGTATTTTTTCCAATCCAATGCAGCATTCCCAAATTGCTTATGATTTTCTGATTCATAAATGATCACGTAGTTACGTATAATTACTTCTGACAAGCAATTAACTCCATATATTTTCTCCAGTTTAGTTTTTGTATTCATTTTACCTAATGATCCATTCTGGTATAATTTGCTGAGGTGTTTGTTTCTCTGTAGGTTCAGTCACAGATTGTCAGCTTTTCTATTCAGTGATGAGTGCAAAGATGCTTAAAAGACACTGTATCAAGACTGAAAAAAGTTTGGTGACGTTAATGGGATGCCTGCATTTTACAGTGAAGAATGTGATTTTAAAAAAAAAACAAAAAAAAAAACAAAACATCTAGCTCTATCCTTTCAGCGTTAACGGTGTCTCAACCTTGCACTTTCTGACTCTCTGACATCTGTCTTTCTGCCGTTTTATTCCCTAACAAAACGACTGGTTGAGTCAGCATCGTTTTTCTTCATGCTTCTCCAGCTCTCCTGCTCTCACACACACACACACACACACGCACACACACACGCATGTAGCAGATGTTTCACGTGTCCGGAGACAGAATGAGGTGAACGTGGCGGTTATTTTTGTGTTAGCCTCATTCCTGATCCCGTTTAGTCCTGTAAACTCAGCACAAATCTCTGCGGGGTTTTATTTATTTTTTTATTTTTTTATTTTATTTTATTTTATTTTTATTTTTTTGGAAATGTATTCCAGGAGGCTGTTACTGTACTTAACACTCTTAATATACTCTTTTAGCACTCGTGTTTAGTCCGTCTCGATCAAAGTCCGGTATTTTCCCGGCATTCTTTCAGGTCAGGAGAGGCAGTAATAAAATGGATAAGAAAGACAGTGGTGTGATAGGATGAACTGGGGAGTCTGTTCTCCAGGAAGGTTTTTAATGAGTGTGCTGCCGGCATGTAATTCAGTGGGTGGATAATTATAAACACAAAGAAAAAGATCCCTCTCTCTTTCTCTCGCTGTATCACATCACCTCGGCCCAGGCAGCCGTGTCCTGTTGGTGATTTATCCTGTAAATAGAAAAACTCGCACACCCTCTCCATGCTCCATGGCCCAGATGAGCCCGATATAGAGGCGCTTAACCCCGGCCGGCTGCTTTCTGCTCACATAAAACGCAGCAGCGAGTAAACAAGAGTTAGCAAGCCGCCACGTGAAATGAATATTGTATACACATATTCCAGCTAAGTGTTGTTGTTTATGTCAGGGATGGTGTTTATGGTGCTAGCTAGGCCTCTTATTGCAGTTAAGTTTCCCATCGTCCCACCCTGGCCATCAATCCTTAATCTCTCTTACTCGCCCTCTCTCTCTCTCTCTCTCTCTCTCTCTCTCTCTCTCTCTCTCTCTCTCTCTCTCTTTCTCTCTCTCTCTCTCTCTCTCTCTATTTTTCTTTCTCTCGTACTGTTTTTTTTATGTGTTCTCTACTTATTCTTCAGCGCTCAGCTCGTGCTGCCTACATTTTTTTCTCCCTCTCTTCCTTCTGCGCTCACCTTCCCTCCTTCCAGATGGCGCATTTCACAACCTGCTAGGCACGATCAATCAAGCCCAGATGCAGACTGGGCTATTAAGGTCAGTAATGATCGTCCTTTGAGCGTTATGAGCCCGGCTCCTGTTGTAAAGCAATGCATCAAACTGCTTCCGCCGCCCGCTTTCGCCCGCCCCTTAACAAGCCGGCTTAAAATATCGGCCCAAGGATAGGAAATGAAAAGGGTACAACCTTATCTCTCCAAAGACAGGCCGTTGTAGCCCCGAGGTGTAATAAAACTACAGGACTCGTCCGTCGCCAGGAGTCATCTTTTTTATAAGCAATATCTTTCAAAGTTCAGCTAAGCGGTGGGCATCGGGCGCTGGATTACACTGTAATGTATCACCGGGTGTCTGGCTTTCTTCTGCCAGGGTCTGATGGTCCTTTCTGCTCCACCTCTCCTCCTCCTCCTTTTTCTCCTCCTCCTCTTCTAGGGGACTTCTATTTATTACATCTATGGCCAGCACAGTGAGCATCTAGTCTCCTGGGCTCTTGCTAAAACAATAGCAGGTCCACAGGGATGTCATGTGGGTGTGAATGTGTGAGCGTGGGTGATTGCAATATCGCTCTTTTGTGTGCCGAAACCTGATATCGCATCTGTGTGAGCTTGGCTCTGTCCGTGTGCATTTGGCTCACTGACTTGGAGCACTTTGCATATGCATGCGAATGAGCATATGTGCACGTCTATGTTTGTTTCTGCAAATCTGACATAGATGCAGTCGAGCGGCCTATGCCTTTAAAGCCAGAAGGCCCTTGTCTCTCTCGCACACTCTCTCAGGTCCAGCGTCTGCCTTAATTTATGATCCATTCTGCAAAAAGCCTCTTAGGCGGGCTGCAGCTGGAGGATAAATCTCCCTCTCCCCCTCCTCCGCTTGTCCATCACCTTTTTTCTGGTGTTTATGTGTGGATATAAACAGGCCATTATTAAGACACCATCATCAGCCATAAGTGCACAAAGAGACGGCGAGTGTGTGCGTGCACCGCTCTTAATGAACAGACTAATTAATTAATTAGGGCTTAAAAGCCCAGCCCACTCCTGTATAAATAAAGTATGGCTCTGTCCCGACGTGATGGTGCTGTTTATCTTCTGTCTGGAGGCCAGCTGGTGTATAGCTCACACCTTCTCTCACTGCCATCAGGCCCACTAATGTGTACACGCCATCCACTGGCCACACTCAATGTTCTATATGTTATGCAACGGCTTCCTTATGCTTCTGTCCCATCTGATCTTTCTAGATACAGTATCTCTTAAAGTCAGCCTGAATGTATAGGAGAGAGAAGCGTGGAGTATTTATACGGAGTGGATAAAACACATGGAATGTTGTTACCATGTTATAGTTTTCCTATTACAGCACTACAGCACAAGTATTATTTTATCAATCCACTGCAACATTTATTAAAAGTGCATTATTATTATTTTTGTAATAAAACTGTTTTGTAATAACAGATATTAAAATCCATTGATATTTTTATGTTTTATATTTTCGGGGTTTCGGGGTAGTCTAAATTTAGTGATGCAGTCATATTGAAAAAAGTCACTTATTTAAAGGATTCAGCAGTGACAGTAGGGTGTATTTATTTTCCCCACAAACACACACACACACACACACACACACACACACACACACACACACACACACACACACAATTTATTTTGTGTAGAGTCATGACACACAAACTCAATTAACTCCATTTCAGGTCCAGGTTAGGAAATTTGGGAAAGTTAAGAGCGGGTGAATACTTATGCAAGGCACCATATCTAAGAACACAAAGTCTGTGTGTGCACACGTGTGTGTGTGCGTGTGTACATTAAAGTCCAGTATGGGTGTGGGTGTGCATTATTGAATACACACACATATACTGTACAAAGCACAGCGCCTCGGGGCAATAGGAGGTGGAGGTGGTGTGTGTGTGTGTGTGTGTGTGTTTGTGTGTGTTTGTGTGTTTGCTGACTGACGAAGAAGATAAAGTCCAGGCTGAGGGACCGTCGTCCAAAATGCATCGCGGGTGAATGTATTCCACCAGATGGAAGGGATCTGTATGACGCTGCTGGCTGCACTTGTTTTCAATATAAATATGAAACTTGCCAGTTGATATCTGGTAACACAATATGCTGGTAGTGTTCCTGCAAGCCAGGTTTATAAATCTTCCGTCTGGCTGTCAGAGACGAAGCGTGAGCTGGACAGGGCTGAAATGATTTACAGCAACCTTCCTTCAGTCAACAAATCTGTTTAACATGTGTGAGTCATATAAAAATAAAAAAATGAAAAAAGATTGAATATACTCTTAAAAAAGACCACTATTCAAATAATATCTGATCAGCGGGGCTAGAGGTGAGTTGATAAATAGCTCGTACCAACAGATTGCTGCAGTCAGTACATGTACACCTGCGTACATCTGTTATATTTATGTGTAGGAACATACTGACACATTATACTATAGGAAACGCACACACACACACACACACACACACACACACACACCTACACTGTTCTCTCTGTGCGTTACAACATTCTCCACTCGTGCTGGAACTTTGTGTACTTTGTGAGGAATAAAAAGCTGTATGTTGTTTTGAGCACACTTGGCTCTTCTCTGAACCCTTTCTGAATTTCGACCTTGGAGAAACATTTGCCCATTATTCTGCCCACGCTGATATGAAAATAGACTTCATTTCACAAGCTGCACCTGACACAGGGACAGGACAGTGTCTGTGTGTGTGGTTACATTCATCCAATATACATATATACAATATAGAATTTGGTTTTACCAGTGTGTGTGTGTGTGTGTGTGTGTGGTTACATTCATCCAATATACATACATAGAATATGTTTTCTCCACTGTGTGTGTGTGTGTGTGTGTGTGGGTACATTCATAAAATATACATACATACAATATACAATATGTTTTCACCTCTGTGTGTGTGTGTGTTGCAGGTTTTTAGGGGGAGGGAAGTGTGTGTGTGTGTGTGTGTGTGTGTGTGTGTGTGTGTGTGTGTGTGTGTGTGTGTGTGTGTGTGTGTGTGTGTGTGTGTTGCATGTGTTTGGGGGAGGGAGGTGGGTAGGAGGTTTATACAGTATAGATGCAGTCTACATACAGTATATGCTACCACTATGTGTGTGTGTTTGGTGTGTGTCTGTGTGTGTTTGTCTATGTGGGTGTGTGTGTGTGTGGGTGTGTGTGTATGTGTGTGTGTGTGTGTGTGTGTGTGTGTGTGTGTGTGTGTGTGTGTGTGTGTGTGTGTGTTTGTGTGTGTGTGTGTAAAATGTCTGTAGCTGACCAGTGCTCTGTGTGCTATTTTTCCTTATATCTCAAATGAAGATGTTGCCCCTAAAGGCTCTTTCCAGCCCTATTTCGCACTTTCCATCAGGCTGCTGAACTGGGACCAACAAGAGGTGTGTGTGTGTGTGTGTGTGTGTGTGTGTGTGTGTGTGTGTGTGTGTGTGTGTGTGTGTGTGTGTGTGTGTGTGTGTGTGTGTGTGTGTGTGGGAGAGAGACTGAGAGAAACAAACTCTTTTTCCCATCAGGTATTTTTACAAAAGGTTGAATCTTGCACCCTTAATAGGTTCTGTGTCCTGTAAAGGGTCTCTTCAAGCTTCGGTGCAAAACCACATAACAGAAGCACTTTAGAAAGATTTGCCATTTGTCATCCAAAGAAGTCATGAAGAATGCTTTGTCTAAGAATGTAGTTAATAAAAATAAAAACTTTATGTAAATATTTAGTTAGCTACTTGTTTATTTCAAAAGTAGTTAATTCAAATATATAAAATAGTAGTAAACGAAAAAAAAAAAGAAAATGAAGAATAAAATGAGATTGTATTAAAATATATAATATAATAAAATGCTTATTTAACAAATTAACCTATTTAATACATTTATAGTGAATTAATTCAATACATATTAAATTAATTAATAATAAATACTTTTTATTTATATTTTAATGTGCTTAAATATCCCAGTAATGATCATTTCCTGGTATCGTCTGCACATTTACACACTCGTTTATGCTTTAAATTTTATGTTAACCAGTCTTAGGAAGGTGGAAGGACTCAGAACCCAGAAGAAGACAAAAACCCAAGTTTAGGATCAAACCAGAGACCCTGTAGCTGACCATGGCTCAACTGCACAGGACACAAACATACATTACTCTCACACTCTCATCACCTGTCCTGCGCTGCATTGTTAGATAAGAAAAACATTGTTTTATCCTCTTAACACAACACAACAGCACTGCTAACATTGATCCACCTATCACTTTATTTTACACATACACATGCCATTAGCACCATTAGCACAAACCCAATGACCATCCTCTCTCGGTACATCTTCTGCATGTCCTTAATGTATTCTCTGTTCACTTATCACAACACCATGCCCTCAACCTGTCTTTCTCTTCATCCTCTACTCTCTCTGGACTCGCTCCTTTGCTCGGTTCTTGAGTGGCAAGGTGACATTGTGTGTCATATCAGCATTCCATGCCAGTCCCCTTCCCTCTAGAGAGTAATTATTTTTTTCAGAGTGAAAGGTTCAATTTGCTATAAAAGAACAAGAGCCCCAGGTACAGGGAGGGAGCATGAGAGGGAAGGGGAGTGAGAGCGGTAAAGAAACAGAGGGAAGATGGAAGTGGATGATAGGAAGACAGGGAGAGAGAGGCTGATCTTGGCTGAGCAAGCTCAGTGGTATAGACAGGCTGGACTTCTTGGTGAACCTGAGCGGAGGAAGTGTGCTTTGGTTTCTTCTCAAGCACTGATTACACCACCTCTCTTCCTGACATTGGACTGACCCAGAGGCTGTGAGGAAAAACTGTGAGCAGGGAAAATTTGTCAGACGTAGCCCAATGACCCAAAAATGCTGCTCTTCTGGCAGAGCAGACCTGCTGCAGCTGTGCACTACTACACAAGCTGGAATTAAGATCAGGATGGTGCTTGTGGTGACGAAATATTCAGTGATCATTCACCTTTTTATACTGAAGGTCTACACGCAGTATATACATCCATCCCAGGCATGTTTGTCTAGCAGTGTTGTCTGTGCCTCAAAATGCTACTAAAACAGGATAGAGCTCTGTGCATGTCAGTCCCTGTGAAGAAGGTGTGGTGTCTGTACCTGCCATTCCCAATGAAGGAGGCTTGTATTTGATGACTGTCAGTGCCAGAAAAGGAGGTGTGGCCTCTGTGCCTGCTCCAAGTCCCAGCGAAGGAGGTGTCTCTGCTGTCCTAGTCTGTCACAATACAGGCAGTGTCCTCTGTGCCTGTTGGTTCTAGGTAACGAGATGAGGCCTCAATGCCTGTCAATGCTAGTGAACTAGGTGTCACCTCAATGTCGGTCAGTCCTAGTGAAGCAGGTGTGTCTTTGGGTGCCTGTCAGTGCCAGTGAAGGTATGCCTTCTATGTCTGTCAGAACTAGTAAAGTAGGCATCACATCAACGCCTTTCAGTACTTATGAAGGGACATATTCTCTGTGCCTTTCAGTACCATTGAAGGTGGTATATCCTGTGTGACTGTCAGAACTACTGAAAGTGGTATATCCACATATTCACTGCATCTGTCAGTACCATTGTAGGTGGTATATCCACATATCCACTGTGCCTATCAGTACGTTTGAATGTAGTATATCTACAATGCCTGTCAGTACCTTTGAAGGTCTGTGTCTGTCAGTACTAGTGAAGGTGGTATAACCATCAGTTCCGGTGATGGTGGTGTGTCCACTGTGTCTGTCAGTATCGGTGAAGGTGGATCATTACGACTCACTGGTTGATTTATTGATTTTTCTTGCACTGGATTTTTGATAACATTTAAAAATATTCATTATGAATACTGTCAGAAAAAAGATTCCCACTGGCGGTTCAGGGATTCATAACTTTTGCCATCTTTTTTTTTTTTTACCTTAGCTATTATAAGAAAGTAAATATAGTGTACTTTAATGTACGTAATTATATTTTATGGCCCACTGTTATGCTTTTAAGGCAATTTTTACATGTACCTGTAGGAGCAAAAATATATTATATTTATAGTTGCTTTAAAGTATGTTTTTTTCCATTCCAGTTGGTGAAAAGAAACATGCTCCAAGTGTCTAGTATAGGTCAAGTATAAGACTAAGGGTATAATTTTAAAGATGTTTTTCTGCCCGTTGGAAGGGCTTAAGGGGTGGAAGTGCATTTTGTGTGTCACCATGGCACATTGCTTCACTGCTGTATTTAGCCTTACATGCCAGTACATATGGCCCTTCAGACTGACTCTGTTATTATTTGTAGAATTACGCTGGAATATATAAGTGTAGTGTGTGTGTGTATGAGAGAGAGAGAGAGAGAGAGAGAGAGAGAGAGAGAGAGAGAGAGAGCTTGTGTTTGTGTGTCTGTGTGTCTATATTGAGGTGTATGAATGAGAGAAAGACAGAGAGAGAGAGAGAGAGAGAGAGAGAGAGAGAGAGAGAGAGAGAGAGAGAGAGAGAGAGAGAGAGTATATGAATTATTCTGCAGCTGCTCAGTGGAACAGAGGGGCTGCAGCCTGTTGCACTTTTCACACTGCAAACAGATTGGCAGGCTTCACAGGCCTCTGTGCACATCACACACCGTGCCTCCTGAGCTCACAGGCTCAGTTCACTGTTCGGAAGTTCCAGCATAATGCGCCAAGAACTCTCACCTTGCTTCAAGCACTACTGTATATTTTGTCACATCGCATTAGTACGGGTGCAAGCTCTCACTGACATGATTTGTGTGTGTGTGTGTGTGTGTGTGTGTGTGTGTGTGTGTGTGTGTGTGTGTGTGTGTGTGTGTGTGTGTGTGTGTGTGTGCAGCATACTCACTTTCAGAAACGTTCTCACAGAATCAGTAGCTAGGGTTGCAATGCACAACAATACAGTAGTGCAAGCTTTGGGGGCTGCATTTTGTTCCAGTGCAGTTGATTTTCAGTGTGTTTGGTTCAAATAATCTGTGCTCAGGACAGATTTTATGCTCGTAGTTTCAGGTTTGCATTAACATTGAGGAATTATTACTGAAGCATATGTTACTGTTACAGGTTGTATTGCAAGAGTCACCTTTATATATCAGTAACCACAGCAACCATTTCTCTGCCATTAAAAAAGTAGAAACAGGAAGCAATGTGACAGATAACTCATCATGGATAGCATAGATAGTTTCCACACCTAATGTGGACCATACCATGCTTCAGGTGAAATAAACCCTGATTACTAATCGTAACATGCTCCACCAGTATTTTTTATGTCGTTTTATTCCATTCGGAATGGAATGAATCTGAATCATTTTTTTTTCTTCAAATTATTCATTTTGTGAGTTACTGCTGAACTAGAACTGACCCAAACACAGAAATGAGCTCATTTGGGACAGATTTTACTGTCTGGTTTTATTTTTTCCAAAGATTAGATGTGTATATTATCCACTGATCAAGCACAAAGCAGCACTTAATTCTCTCCTGTCCTTTTGTTCTTTCCTTTTATTCTTTTTTTATTTCCTTAAAAGCAGAGCCAGTGAAAACAACCTGAAGTAAATTATTCAAAAGGGCATTAAAACTAACACGAAGGCTGGAGGAGCAATTTGCATAGCCTTGTGTGTGTGTGTGTGTGTGTGTGTGTGTGTGTGTGTGTGTGTGTGTGTGTGTGTGTGTGTGTGTGTGTGTGTGTGTGTGTGTGTGTGTGTGTGAGAGAGAGAGAGAGAGAGAGAGAGAGACAGAGAGAGAGCATTGTTTAGTCCTTGCTGTCTGCTTACTGGGCATTGTTGCTAATGTGTCCTCACTTCAAAGCTCTTCTTGTTACTGGCTATTTAAATTGCAAATCTTACATTTGGCGAACTATAATATCTTATCTTCCTCCAGCAATTACCCTCCTCTCACCATCAGATAAAGAAATGCTAGCTCCTAATAAGCATCCACTATGGGGGGCTAATGGCTTCCCCTAGCTCTTTTAATTTCATTCATACTTTTACATAAGAAATTAATAATTAATTGGCAGTAAACAAGCATTTAAGATGCTTACCACACCGTGGTCAGCTAATTGGCTCATTAAATGTAACATTAGGTGGGAGAGGGGCTGTCGACAGGCCCTGCAGGACCCACTCAGTGCACTGTGTACAGGGAGCATTGATCATCCCCAAGCAGTGCCAACCTGATTAAAGACCAATAAAGCCCCTCAGCTGCTTGGCATCTCTCAGAAGTGCGCCCCAGCCACCTCCAAACCTGATTTGGAGAGCAGACGACCAGGCTGGCGTAGACTTAATAAGCATTGAATGGAAGAAGTTGCCCTTTTTACGAGCTTTATTTTGCAGTGTTAAATGGCAAATATACTTCAGTGCCCACAGTTAGACTTGGGGGGGGGGATCCTTAGAACTATTGATGAATTGCAGGTAAATCTTAACCAAATAATGGGAGGGATTACCAACAAAGCCTATTAGGAATGTACCCAGGGACCCTGGCCACTATTGGGCCCTTGATGTGCATGGATTTATGATTAGATATACTGATTACACTCACCATTACACTAAGTCACACACCAGTCAACATCCATGAGGTATTAGAACACAAGCCAGTGAATGGACAGCCACAGAATCAGAAATGAATGATTTCAGAAATGGTATTGATGTTTGGGGGAGTGGGCAGTTAGGTCCTAACTGGAGCTAGACAAGCATTCATTTTCCTAAATGGGTCAGATTAACAACAAAATAAAAATGGGCCATGTTTGATTTGATGAAATGGTATTTGAGGAGAAAAGTAAGATAAAATTTTCGCACAGCACAGAGGCTACTTACTGTACTTACTCAGAATAGATGTGTAATATAGTAATGTATGCCTTTTTTGGGTAGTTTGGTTGGTAGTTTTGTTGGCTGGTTAGTTGTTTGGTTTGTTGGGTAGTTGTCACTTGGTTGTTTGGTTAGTTGGTTGGTTGTGTGGTTGTCCTTCTTTATGCAGATCTGTTTTGGTGTTAATGGAGAAATGGTTTATTCGTTTCTGATTGATTATACACTGATAATCCAGTGCACTTTTTTCTTCTCCTTTGCTTTTGTACAATGATTTTCCTGATGTCGTTTCTGCAGAGATCATTTCCAGTTTCATTGTCCCTGTTTATGTTTTGAGCTTGGGTTAATGTCTGTGTGGGGTTTGTCATGTTCTCCCTGTTATATACAAATACTAAATACAATTTGTTCCTTGGATTTTTAGAAAACAGTATATATATATATATATATATATATATATATATATATATATATATATATATATATATATATATATATATATATATATATATATACTGTACTGTGTGTGTGTATATATATATATATATATATATATATATATATATATATATATATATATATATATATACAATAAAAGTCCACAGCAAAGGCTGTTGGGCCACTAGTGTACTTTTTACTCCTGTAAACTACTTCAGTGAAATGGTCACAAAGAAAAAAGATGTGTGTATGAGCCTCAAATACTGACACTTTCCTTAAGTGCTCACACAGACGTTATAACATCAAACCCCATTTTTCTCAGTAATAAATCACAGAAATATAAAAGTATCAATAATGATAAAAGATTTTTATAGATACACAGAAGAAGCTAAAAAGCAAAGAGTGCATTCAAGGAAGCAAATATTAAACCTGAAAATAAGACTTGGCATAAATCTTGGAAAGAAAGTACTGTAAAAGAATTAGGAAAATGTCCGCAGCGGTGATAAATTCTGAAAACAGGCAGCTGATGGTAGTGGTGATAAGTGATTCTGTCCAGCCGATATAGCTAAAACAATTTTTCAGTCGTTTTGAGGAAAATGATTTGTCATACTGTAGTTTACAGGACATAAAGGACCATCTGCTCCTTGTGTACTTGAAGGCCAGGATGTGTTTCATCAGCACATCTGCAAATTTACCATGATGGCAAAATGGTCTAATATCGTATCCCAGAAATCTACAGCTATTTTTCTATTCCTAAAAGGTCATGTTAAGTTTCTCAGCTGCTTAAACTCCTCATCCCTGAATAACTTTTCTTTTGATTTAACTGTAGTTACTGAATAATTCATAGCAATGACTGAAGAGAATGCATAAAGATAACGGACTGAATAATAAGACATATGTGTAAAGGGGTTAAATGTTAGTGCAATAGTCTGTTCTGAATTTATAGACCCCTGTGATGGAAATAGTGATTATTCACTATAAGTCAGGGGAAACTGTAAAGCAGCAAATATATACCAGAACAATTTGTGATGATAAGCAGAATTTTGAGCTAAATGCAAAAACTTATTTAAAAAGCACACAAGCAGCAATACTTTCCAAAGGAAATTCATTCAGTGTCAGTAATACAAAAGCTTCTCCAAAGCTTCTATAATTATTTTATACAAAATGCTCAGTGTCTGGGTTTCTTCATCTTTTGCTGATTTGGATTTCATAAAGTTAAAAATAGGAACCACCTCCAAACGCGACTAAACCTCTGTTTCAGGATTACTGAAGGGTCCTTTAAAAGCTTCTATTTCTTGCTGCGACCTGGAGTGGAAGTGGCGTTAAATTGTGCACAGTTTCTTAATATAAATTTTAAAGTTCCCACCCAACAACCATCTCCACCCAAAACAGACACTCGCATATTCTTGACAGGGGAGAGCTATCATGTAAACCCTCACACACTGAGCGCATGACCAGTCTAGCTCCCTGTTTCTACCTCTGTTTCCAGACTATGGTATCTACTGACATTCGACCTCTGGTTCCAGACTATAGTATCTACTGACTTCTGACCTCTGTTTCCAGACTATGGTATCTACTGACATCCGACCTCTTGTTCCAGACTATGCTATCTACAGACTTCTGACTTCTGGTTTCAAACTATGCTATCTACTGACCTCTGGTTCCAGACTATGGTATCTACTGACTACTGACCTCTGTTTCCAGACTAGGGTATCTACTGACATGCGACCTCTGGTTCCAGACTATGGTATCTACTGACTACTGACCTCTGGTTCCAGACTATGGTATCTACTGACTACTGACCTCTGTTTCCAGACTAGGGTATCTACTGACATCCGACCTCTGGTTCCAGACTATGGTATCTACTGACTACTGACCTCTGGTTCCAGACTATGGTATCTATTGTCTACTGATCTCTGGTTATAGATTATGGTATCTACTGACTACTGACCTCTGTTTTTTTGGTTGCTTACTTTAATGTAACTCTTCTAATCAGAGTTGATTTACTCTTATGGTATTTTAGACAAATATAGACACCACTTTAAATATTTTATGTTCATAGACTTACTCTGTGTCAGGAGAAGTTCATGCTGTTATACAGGGTAGTATTTGTATTTTGTATTCTTCCTCTCTAGATAAACATTTCTGAAATCTGTGCTAATAAGTAAAGACCATAAATGTGGCATAAATTTCTGTTTACATCTACATGTGCCTCTAGACTGTCCACACCATATGCTGCTGCATCACTAAACAAACTAACTTGACAGACAGAACATGACAGTTCAATAAAGCAAAAAGAAATAAACAGTTTTGGAAAGCTGGTTCTGTAACAGGCGTGTTTATGTCCCTGACCTGCTACTGCTGTACACGCAGCAACCACATCTTATGTCACTGCTGGCTTTAAGAGGCGAAAGTGCTTCAGGAATATAGCTCTGCCCCTGAAATATTCAAGAGACCCCAAAAATAAAGATCAGCAAGAGCTTTCAATTTGGGCTGGCAGAGAGAAGGGAGAGAAGAGAAGAGAAGAGAAGAGAAGAGAAGAGAAGAGAAGAGAAGAGAAGAGAAGAGAAGAGAAGAGAAGAGAAGAGAAGAGCAGGAGTTGAGCAATATCTCTCTCTCTCTGTCTCTCTCTCTCTCTCTATCTCTCTCTCTCGTTTCATGTGTATGAGAGAGATATACAGGGTCTTGTATATTTGTTTGAACACTGCTTTGTAATGTCTCTTATAATTCTCTTTCTATCTGCACACAGCTGTGATACTATTTTAAAAATGCCTTGCATGGCTTGTCATTTTGTAAATAGTTACAAAAATGGGAAAAAGAATAAAAGAATATAGAATTAGGGGGACAAGAATATGTCCTGAAATTTGCTTAACCTCCAGTCCTCCTTATTGCAGCTCGACCATCAGACGTTTGGGTTTGGTGTATGTGTGCATTCTGGCTCAGTTGTAGAACTGTTCTATGACAGTGACTAAGGAAACAATGTAGGCATCATGAAAGTTGATTTGAGTTTTGTATACAGCATAGATATGAATCTCTCACAAGCTGCCTTTGAGGAGAAAAGATGAACAGCTATTTTATTGGCTTAAGTGTAGAGCTAATTCCTGAAACTAGCCAGATCTATTGCATCACAGTTTTGCAAATCATGTTTGTTTTGCTTGTTTATTTGAAGTTAGTACTCCAATTAAAAGTTACATACTGCCCCTTTAAAGTTAGTTCAGAGGTATAGAATGATCTACAGGGATAGATAGGGAGCTGTTCATGTCTGAGTTTTAGTTTATTCGCATAAATACTGCAGCTTAAAGCCGTATGCACTGACCCTCAGCTCCCATAAATCCACAGCTAACCCTCTAATGCCACGGACCTACAAAACACACAAATACAGACCCTTCGCCCCATAAAGGCTTTTATACATACTGCTCAAATGTGCTCGGCGCCTATAGTGATGTCTAGAAAAAAGGTCTTATTGACTAAGAGGCTCTGGGATACAAGGTCTGCTGTGTTAAACTGTGTATAGACTTCACTATGTGAGAAAAGTATGTGAACAGGCCAGCATTGTTGAATGCATTCACTGCTTTAATAGAATTTTATTGTTATTTATTTTGCTTTTACCCATGCACTAGATGCTCGGCACTCTCCTCTTATCAGCCCTCTGTGCTCCTCTTTCTCTTGCATGCTCTTTCCTACCTGGCTCACCTCTGGCCCGGGAACTGATCTCATCTGCTGCTCGAGCAGGTGCTGCACAGAGATAGAAGGAGCCGAGAGAGAGAGAGAGAGAGAGAGAGAGAGAGAGAGAGAGAGAGAGAGAGAGAGAGAGAGAGAGAGAGATTTCTGACTAATAACTGGAGCTCCTCATCTCCTTCACATCTGCAGACGTGTATCCACACACACACACACACTCACACACACAACCCACTAAAAAAAACACTATAGATGATATGCACAGAAAATGCTGAGGATCAGAGCAGGCAGAGCGAGCACACAGACCATTGCA
>NC_062540.1:15024298-15144298 GCF_022655615.1 Tachysurus fulvidraco
CCCATAGAGCCATGCATGTAAATATGCAGGGTGGCCGTGCATACAGATGTGCAGCAGACTTGACTCCTGTGGTTTGGGAGAAACAAGGCTAATAAATTGGTGCAGGCAGGCAGAGGATGCTGGGAGATCTGCAGAGCGCAGCTGAACAGGGCATATCATTTGCACTCCCTGTTTATCACATCCCATATAATGTATCAGTTGAGTAAGTGTTACTGGACATAACAAATCGTGTATATATATTCTTACTTTCTGTTCCTTTACTGCATAAAGATGCATTTTAGGAAAAGTGTGACATGCAGCATCTCAACGGAGATTTTTTACAATTCTATGCATGTTGCCAAAACCATAATTTGTCCAAACAGTCGTACGGCGTGTGTGGTCTAAAGTTTCTTCAGTCTTCTACTCAGCTGTACTTCCTACCTGCTATTAGTTTCCATTTTTATTGTTTTTGACTTACAAAAAAGAAAGAAATCTCTATAAACCTGGCTTTTATCCTGTTATATGAACCCTGCTGAACCCTGTGTGTGTGTGTGTGTGTGTGTGTGTGTGTGTGTGTGTGTGTGTGTGTGTGTGTGTGTGTGTGTGTGTGTGTGTGTGTGTGTGTGTGTGTGTGTGTGTGTGTACAGAAAGAAGGAGGAAAGCATATTTCACTTTGGGTTTTTTTCTTTTATTTTCCCCTTTTTTTATCTAGAGCTTTTCACTGCATGTTTCTCAAACTGAAAGAAACTCTGCAAGCTCTGTCTCTCTTTACTTCCCAGTACATGCCAAGAGGAAAAATAGTTATGTACGTAGGCTTCTGGTAACAGCACACAGGTGACAACCTGCTGATTCAGCCAGCTTCCTCCATTCGCCAACAGCTTGCACTTGACCACACTCCTACTGCTCCAGATCTCTCATTAAGAGTGTGTAGAAGGGTTACAAAGAGAAATAAAAGCATGGGAAGGAGTAGCAGGGATCTTTAATGCATTTGGTGAATGTAAATAGCTAGCACAGTTAGTGTGCTTGGCTAATCTGTAAAACAAACAGGGAAGAGGTAAATCGAGTCGATTTTAACAACGATCGCTAGGTTATTTTAATCAGTGTTTAGCTATTTAGCTTCACATATATTATATCGGAATATTAGACCTAAGAACTAATGACAGTAAACACCCAGAGGTTCCATCACTAGCAGTCAGAACACCACAACAAGCGACGCAAGCGACTTGCTAGGTTTACTCTCAATTCGATTCATCCCTCAGTCTCTCTCCGTGTCCTTCATTGGTATGCCAAATGCACGAGCTGTTGTTTTTAATGATAGTTGGCAGCGTGCAGTGTTTGTGAAAATGACATCTCTTTCATTGCACAGTATAGCAGCAACATGACACTACTTTTATTCGTTTATTTATTTCTTTATTTCAAAGACTTTTCAATCCACTTGACTGTGTGGCGCAGCGTCGATGAGTATGAAGAGAAAAGACATCTCATTCTTTTAAACCTAAGGCTCAGGGTCTCTTCTTTGTATGTGAATCTCCTGTTTGTGGCATAGACGAGTCTATCATGCTAACTCTTTCACACTCACTCACACACACACTCACTCACACACACACACAAAATCAAGTTACTGGCCACTGATTGGTTTGGGTGGGTGGGTAGACGTCGTTGTTTTGACGGATTTAGTTACAGTAGCATCGAAATCAATTATTCAGCGGAGGTATGCACAGTTGCAGGATTAATGACGCTTGTGGTACATAAATCAAGCAGCGCTACTGAACCACTACAGGAGAGAGGATACACATGGGGGAAAAAAACATTACCACTTGCATTTATTCTCTAAAGAACTATTCCTAACCACAAATAAAGAACCATTCCTAACCACAAATAAAGCTTTACCTTTTCAGACAGAAAAGCAGGCTGATAACCAACACCTCAACTCTGTCATATTACAGTATATCATCCAAACTGTCACATGTAGACCGAAGGACAGAGAAGCCGTATCACTCTTGAGCAAAGGCATAAAGAGGGATGGCAATATCTGTAATTGAGGGAAAAAAATAGAGTTTATCAAAACCTCAACATCAGAACATTCAGATTCATTTTATTAGTAACGCACAGTCATACCCAGTATGACATGCAGGGAAATGCTTTTTATAGCTGCGCGGGTTATAAAAACGAGTCAAAACAAAAATGGAATTTAAAAGTTAAATAAAATGGAAATAAAATGGAATACGCTGTACAGAACAGTGAAAAAATAAAGAGACGAATTATAAAAAAAAATACAGTATGTGAATACAATACAATGACTGATGATATAAATATGAATAAGATTTTATTTATATAATGACTGTTTATGAATAAAGTGCGTATGTGAGTGCTCATCGTCTTCTCTTCTGGATTGGACACCAGTCAAACGCAGGGACACTTAATGCCTGGCTGTGATTTGCCCGTCATATCCCAATGGTCATTTTTTTTAATCGCCTGTGCTGATAGGTTTCCTGCTGTATGTCTGACGGCAGATGGTAAAATTATATTAAGCCTAGCTACAGTCATTTCAAAACGATGTTCTAAATCCTCCCTGAGTAGGACGACCCAATGGGCATGTACGTTACAGCAGCAAATGACAAAACCAATCAATAGCATGTCGCCGTTGTGGTCAAGTGGGTTTATCTGACAAGGAGATTTGAATGTTTTCCCCCTGCTTGATTTTATAGTATAATGGAAAAGAATTGAAAAGATTCCTTTTTGATTCTTCACCCTATCAATGTTTTGTCCTCATGTCATTTGAGAGACTTTTTCCTTGACTTGTCACCTCTGGCTTGTTCATTAAGGATCAAAATCTACATGCAGATTTCTCTAAAGCTACTTTGCGAAATTTAAAATAAATCAAATTGAACTTTTAAAAAAGCATTATATATATATATATAAAGTAAATCATGCAGAATATTATCCAGTGCTAAAGAGCACATGAGCAGCCATATGAGTAGTGATGGTGCAAGATGGGGTTAGACAGGGCCGGTGAAGCTCATGCTGGACCTGCTGCTAATCACGGATAACACCACGTTGGTACCGCCAGCCTTCATCAGATGGGTTCAGGCCTGGGGCCAGAGCAGATGCTCCAACAAGCCAGCTTACAAACATCTCATAATAAGTCAGGCAGATGAAGGCCTCCGAATTAAAGTGTCACTTCTCGTTTTCTCTGCCTTCTGTCAGCCGCCTGCCTCCCCCATCCCTTCCTCAGCAGAAGGAGGCTCATCTCTGAAGCTCAGCTTCTCATCAGTAGAGCCAGACAGCATGAGAGCACGACATGCTGCCATGTTTTTCTGCCATCGTATCTGCTCCATACAATACGAAATGCATACGCAGTGTTTTTGCTTCATTGTTTCTATCAGCTTGCACTGTGTTATTTGGATACTCCCTGAATCCCTATAACCGTTTGATTGGTTTGCAAACAAACAGTGCAGTCACTGGTGTTAATGCCTACAGGCCATGTCGAGGATCAGAGCTGTGTAATGCACTCGAAAGTAAACAAGCACCATACATTAAACGTGTCAATGAATCTGGCTTTAGTGCTGCAGTGCAATAACAAAACATGACCATACAATACCGTAACAACTTACTGTTGTTATTATTATTATTATTATTATTATTATTATTATTATTATTATTATTATTATTATTATTATTATTGCAAGCAAGGAATGATTTTAGGACATAATATCACAGCACATTACAGCACATTACTGAGCCAGGTCTGAGTACGTTTTGGCACATAAATACCCTTATTGACTGATCACACATACTGTACATCGAGTAATAGTTACTGTATTGTCTTTGGAGGACGAGGACAGTTTGGGGACAAAAAAGTAATTTTTAATGAAATCTTATGACACTGACAGATGCAAGCTTTTAGTCAGATTTTTGACGTTTTACAAGAATACTTCGATTGTTGGCCAAACATTTCAGAAATACAAACAATAACATGTATGTTGCTTGGGTAGCATTTGGATTTGGGGCAAACATAACCCAATTATTCGCAGATATAAACAGGTGGTACCGGAGAGGAAGAGGGTGAAGACATGTGGTCTAGTCAGGTGACCTGAACCCAAGCCCAAACTCAAGATAATAATGGATTAAGGGAAATGGGTGGTGCCGACATCTAGAGAACCAATCAGCACGAGAGATTATTCCCACTTTGTTCCATTTTAATTGTTAAAATTTGCAGCTTCTGAAATTTGAATATTTGCCAATATTTGCTGCTGTAATTGTCTTAGCCTCACACCTTTATTAGCACTGTGGTTTATCGGGTTTTTAAGTAGATTTTCAGTTGAACAGGTGAAACGATTCACCCCACTGGTCAGAGTTATAAGTGATAAAATTCAGTAGAGAAACTTGATCAATAACTGTAACAATACATCTTATATTCGGGCTGTTAGGTTTTTTATGTTTCTTGGTTTCTTTATTCGAACATGATGTTTCTTGCACAGAAGAAATCAATTGTGTCAGTTATTGGCTCAAAATATGCACATTTTTATACTTGATTTGCCTCATTTTAGTTTCACTAGACAGGGATCTGCACATTGAGCCCCAAGCAGAATAACACATAGTCACATAGAGAAAAAAGAAAACTAGCAGGAAAAAAAATGCAGAAAAAAAAAGAATAGAAATAAAGGTTTTCATTCTGGCAAAAAAAAAAAGAATAAATATGAAAAATATATCATACAGGTAATATTATTAGAATTGTAGTGGAATTCTTAAACAAAATATAAGAATTATACAAATATTATATATATATATATATATATATATATATATATATATAGATAGATAGATAGATAGATAGATAGATAGATAGATAGATAGATAGATAGATAGATAGATAGATAGATAGATAGATAGATAGATAGCATAAACATCCCACAAATATCAGTTAGGTTGTACTTAATTCATTAATTCGTTCATTCAGATTTAAACAGCATTGATATTCTGAACCGATTCAGATTCAGTACTCAGCATCATTCCATGCTGGTATGTGTGCAAGGTGTAAATGGTTATTGTGGACCGCCACTGGGTATTCTGGAAGAAGAAATACTTTTTCATGTAAAATTTTCATGTAAAAAAAACAGGCATTTGTGTGTTGGAGAAATTTCATAGTTCCTTCTCAATGATACTCTTGTTACTCTAGGTACTGTAGGTACGCCCCCACATAACTAATACAATCGTCTGTTCAGCTACCAGCCTAGTTTAGCTCACAACATCTCATGCATTGTCTTGATTGCAAAAAAAAAAAAAAGATTTCATGAAAGTCTTGAATTTGATTTTGAAGCATGTCTGAACTATGAAAAAAAAAACGTTTCTGTATTCACTCAAATGCTGCCTACTAAATGCAGCATTTAGACTTTTTAGACACATTAGCAGCTTTACAGTACATATCTACTCAGTACAGCTCACCTTTTAGTCTGTCGTGAAACTTGTGTACAACCTGCACAGACCTGTGCCACATTGCATATACATCTACTGCTGCCCTTGAACTCCAAGGACACTGTGTGGGAGGAACGAAGTTACTGTGAATGTGTGAACAGGCAAGAAAGCACCGTCTGGTAAAGGTCTGGAGTTAGTATTTATCCTCCTATTAGTCGCTCTATTTTCCTCTTTTTTCTTTTCATCCCCATGCTGTTTTTCTTCTTTCCTAGAAACGAAGCAGCCGTTCCATCTCTCCTCTGATTTCTCTAATGAGCTCAATCTCTCTCACATCTCTATGATTTCTCTCCATCCTCTCACTTGATCACTCATTCCTTCCTTCTCTCATTTCATGCCTTGTCTCATTTTCTCCTTCTCTTCTATGAGCAATGTTTGGGAAGCTGACAGCAGGGTAGCAAACCTCTGCTTTCCCCGTGTCTGCATTTTACAGGTCATGCCAGTATGCCTGCAGTATTTTCCCTGATGTTTTAACCATTGAAAAATACATGAGAAAGCAGTTAGCGTGAAAAGGAACATCACGCACGCACACACACACACACACACACACACACACACACACACACACACACACACACACACACACACACACACACACACACACACACACTGAAAATATCCTCAGAGAATTCTCACACAGACAAGCTGTTTTTTTTTCTTGCCAACATCCGACACCAGCCGTGTTTATTTCGTGCTTACAGGTCTCTCTCCTGGCTCTTAAATTTCGATTGCTCCTTAATATCACCAACCCTCAGCTCCAACTGAGCATTCTGATGACCATCATCAACTACTTGAGCCTTTAGCTGTGACTCAGCTGTTCTCAGGCAGCACCAGTGCTTGGCTCCATAACATGGCTTTGTGTCAAACATAGAACATTCACTGTTGTACTGGAACGAAAAAGTGCCTGAATAATGATCTTCACCAGACAACATGAACGGTATTCAGCTTGCAGGAGTCTTGCTTAGCCAGATGAGGATGTTTTTTGGAAGACCGTCAGGGCAATTATGCTTTAATACACGATTACTCAGATGGGTTCATTTATCTGATATCAATTTTTAGGAATAATTCATGTAAAAGTGTGGCATTGCCATAATATGTTGAGAAATTAGGTACTGTATGTTCACGTCTCAGGAGCCTTCTGAATTATCTCTACTGGGGAACTGCATTCATGTAAAGCTTTTTTTTATTGAAGACTGCTGAATGATCAAACTCGAGAATGAAAAACACTTCTTCCATTCAAATTAGAAAAAATCCTCACTTCCTTAGTTATATATCGTACAGTTCACAAAAGACCAAGCGGGTTGATTCTGCACTGGTTTTTATGCTGATGTAGGGTTTAAAATGTATAGAAATACAAGACCTAATTGTGTTTTGCTGTTTGTAGCAACTTTAAATCCTGTACACGTACTGTATAAATGAACATGCTGAAATGTACATAATAGACTACAGACTTACAGAAATTCAGATGTAGGTTTATATCCCGATCGAGCAAGCCAGTGGAGAGCATTGTAAAAAAAAATAAAAAATCCGAGACAATCTGATGAATTTAGATAGGATGAAGAGTCAGAGGACAAATCATTCCGTTCTCATTCACAAGAGTTTGAGAATTCTTAAAAAGGAGCTCGAATCTTGATAGATTTGTTTCCTGTCCTATATAATTACATATGTTTTCCTCTGCAGCTTTTTATCTTTTCTTGTCTAACACATACAGAGTTATGTACCTGGCCTTCACAGGTGTTAATATTTCAGGCTTTTTGTGTTGGACAGCACAGTCCCACAGGAGCTTACCCTTTGTGTTAGGAGCCTATGCATCACTGGTGCTCTGACTTGGACAGACAGAAATATGCCACTTATTTTTATAGCAGCATAATAGAAGAAAGCACAGAGGAGGAGTCGTGAGCAAGGAAGCGGACACGGAGTGTCACTAGACAGTTGTGGTTAATGTAGTCATCTAATAAAATCTGAAATCACTCTGTTTTTCGAGACACAAGCACAGACCTGTTCCTAAAGACTTTCTGCTATACACTTATATGCTCATGTGTGTTTAATAAGAGTGCAACAAAAAGAGGAACATATCTATTGCTTGGCGGAAAAACAGCAAAAAACGTTCTTTTCCAAATGACTGAAAGACAAATATCTACAGTAGGTAGTAACAAACAAGGTCATGAATATTATTCACTTTCCATAACCTGTAACATCACATACCTGACAGTGAGGGGAGGATTTATCTGTAGAGACTCATTAAATGAATCGAAAAGCACAATTTATGTTTAAAAAAAAAAAATTCAATCTCGCAAACCAAAACAACTACAAAAGGAATCCATGAGGAAAATCCAAAGAAATCCACCCAGGAGTGGATGAGGTAACTCATCTCTAAACTTACTTATAATATCTGCAAGACTTTGCAAAGATTGTGTGCCAGAGTGGGGATAAAATAAACAGAGTTATCAAGCTGCATGGGAATTTAATGAGTTTCTGTGATAACAGTTATTTGGATGGGAGACTGGTGAGCCACCTCTGGTCCAGCTTTGGTGGACAGGTGAGGTATTGTAACTTTTAGCACAAAATGATGTTACGTTTAATCAGATTTCCCATACCGTAATTGTGTTGCAGCATCATGCCTAGCAATTAGAGGGTTTCTGAAGCTACCAGCCTCAGCCAGAGAGCTTGTTATAGTCAATTGGAGCTGGAGTGAAAAAGCGTGTATCCTGCAGCAAGACAACAATCAAAAACAATAAGGCAAAACCAACCGAACAGAAGAAAAGCAAGCAAAAAGAAAAGCCAAGGCATCTGAGAGGATCCAAGGTCAGGAAATGAGTCAGAGCCATTTACAAAAGCAAAGAGAAGAAGTTATTAAACTGTAATTAGATCACATTCAGAAGGGAAAATGCAGACATAAATGCATGAATTGTCGTTTTCTTTCACTTTCACTATTATTATGGTTATACGTATACTATTAGAGCATTTTGTCACTTTTCAGAATTAAGAAACAGCATCATTTAAAAATGTTCTAAACTAAATGTCAAATAAATTTACTTGAGCTGCGTCCCAAATGATGCACTAACACTATGCACTATGTACTCTACTGTCTCGTGTATGGATTTTAGAAGGGTAGGGTCACTCGAATCAAACAATAACCTTAGTGTTTTTAATAACTGGCGGTAGAATTCAGCATACAGCATCTGGTAGAATACGGTGAATGTTGAAAAAATAAATCACATAACGTCGGTTCATTTAAAAAACATTTGTAAGATGCAAGATCGTAAGAGTGTTGTCGGCTGTCTTTGGAAAATTTTTTCAAGAGCCTTGCCCCTCTTGTTTTACTCAAGCAGAGCTGTGAGTTTTGAATGAAGGAACATGATGTGCACTTTTTCTTTTGGAATTTTTACCGTGAACACACTGCACCACTCGACGGAATAGTAGAACATTGCACACGGATGTGATTTGGCGCACATCTATTATCATTCTGTCTAAAGGCTCTGCAACATTTTGCACACAACTGCTTATGCTTCCATCACTAGTTCCTGGTTTTTGAATTCTCAATTCTGATTGGTCAGGATGCATTGATTCATTTTCATTCATACGACAGTCACTCTGACAATATCTTCAGCTGCAAGACAAAGTATAATAACAGCTAATTCACTTCTATTTGTACAGTCATTCCTGCACCTTATCTCAGACTAATAAAAATGTTCTGTTCTAACCAAGAAAACTTTATGCACATGTTGGTGTTGTCAGTGCTTTGTAACCATCAGAGTTAGAGATATAACATTATGATTATTCTCATGGGAAAGTGTTCAGGATGAAGGACTTTCTTGGTAACGTGCTGCATTTTCCTGTTTATGGCTGCTACAAGTAGCTATAAATGGATAAAAAGTACAGAATGTAATTCTCTGGTGCATTAGCGCTTCACATCATGCCACAACACTACTCCGACGTTGATTATTTTCCTATCACAGCACATCTCATCGTGCTTCGTGTCTTACTTAAGTGTTATCTGATATGAATTTATAGATATGTATCGATATTGAGCATGAAATCCTTCCTAACTGAGTTTTAGTTTCATTTAATTTATCGAAGTAGAAAATGCAATCCATTCGAAATTTTCCAGTGTTATACAATATTTCCACAGTGATGTGTTCCTACTCCACACCGGTACTGGCAGTGCTGTGAACAGCATCTGGTGTCACTGTCAGCATTTCACTTTCTCCATAACATGCTGACTATTTCCAGTGGAGATGATGTCATAGTTAGAGGGGATCGATAAATGGACACACACGCACACACGCACATACACACACTCACACACACACACCCACACACACACCCTGCTGTGCCTGCTCTTTTTCTGCTTGCACTCGCTCTCTGTGTTACACACACACACACACACACACACACACACACACACACACACACACACACACACACACACACCTAGAAATACACACACACATTCCTAAACACCAGCTTTGTGAAAGCAGGGAAGATTCTATAGTTGGTTCCCCCTGACATTGTCAGGTGTGCACAGAAGCTTTGTGGCTAAAATTGGAATAAAACTGCCCTCTCTCATCCTCCAATCCTCTCCCCTTAGGCTGCTTTTCGTGAGCCTTTAACCTTGGCCAGCAGGCTGTAGGAGAGTGAGTAATTCTAACCTTAAAAACCTGCTGATTAAAGCTAGTTTTGTGGAATTCGATTCCACTTAATGCCTTTGGCTCTAAGCCCAGCACCCAGGCCTTAACATCAACTCAACAGATCCTGTGTCTTCACTCAGGAGGACGTGAATGTTGGTGCACACACACACACACACACACACACACACACACACACACACACACACACACATACTCACACGCACACACACACATACACGCGCACAAACTAGCTGCGTTATTAAGAGCGAAGAATTAGAATGGACAAAGGCGCGCAGCTCTTCTCTCAGCGGAATTCCTGTGTTTTTCTAATCTTGATGTATGGCTATGTTTACCGGTCCACTTCAAGTAATTAATTCCCATCTTCAGGGGATGTTTTAGTTTGTTTATGACCACATAAGCAAAATTATCATAAGACTTTCATTTCAGAGCGCTCCATTTGTTTCTGTTTGTTTAGACGCTTTTGTGAGTTTGATGGATTTGATCGAAGGCCCTCCACCTTCTGCTCATTTTCACGGCTCATTTTCAGGGTTTTCAAACACGGTTAAGTGGCTGTTGCAAAACTACCGGAGTTATACTAAACACTTACGAAAAAAGTCCTAAAGTTGCTGTGTCATTTTTATCCTGTAATATGACAGCACCTAAAGCAAACCTTCCTCAGACGCATCTGCTGTGCTTTCCTGCTTTTGAACCAGCAGAGCCTTGTTCAAGGTTTTATAGCAAATCATAAATACATCTGTACAGAAATTTATACAGATTATATTAGATTATTTTTAACTTTCTCATCAACAAAGTCCAGATATCAGCAAAGCATGCAATGATAAAGCATGAGGGATTTAACTTCCCGCTCGGAGACCCCTGATCCTTTCATGATCGATGTTATTACAGGAGCATGTCGATAGTAAATAACACCAACAAACTAAAGCTAACAGCATGGGTCCTGGCAGGCTTTGAGAGTGTGCGGGAGGTATAGATCAGCTTGAGGGAGCTCTGACTTCGAACTGCTGCCAGCTTTGAGACCGTCGCTACAGTATATTAGTCAGGCATTGCCTGGGGCTAAATGAGCAACCCCTCAGGCTGGTCTACATATTGATGCCTCACTGATACAGAGGCTGCTGTTGCTTCATCCAGTCCTAATGAAGCCGTGACACCAAAGCAGCACAGAGTGGCATGCTAACAAACACAGGAGTCACTGAGAGACAGTTAGTGACAGCGACTTGCTCACTGATACTGGCGGAACATGCGGAAGGCATGAAAAATGTGCTCGTCTAAATGATCGGTCATAGATTTGTCTTGATTATCTACAAGTTCTCGACTTTATCCAGTCAGTGAAGTAATTCATCAATTTGCCCCTAGATGATTTTTTTCTTTTTTCAAATTGCATGATTGAGTGTTCCCGTGAAGGATTCATTGCCTAATGTATTATTCCAAGTATCAAGGTTAACATGTGCTTCAGTGCAGCTGAAGAAAGACATGCATCACACCGTGGCCTATTGTATTATACATAACTGTCTTCTAACACACACGCTCACACATATACATACATACATACACATTGAGCTAGCATTGTTGATGTGCAAAATTGCAAATTGGCAACATAAATAACGTGCCAGTATCTGATTAAGAGTGCCTTCACAGATCATTATGAACTAATGAGAGAATGTCCCGTCTCGGGCAGGTTGGTCGCCTTGCTGTCACTGCCTGTCTGTTCTGATGGATGGCACGATGGGACGCGTCTCATCGAGATGTCTGCAATTGGCAGTCTCCATCAGCTTCTGTCACGTCTTAGCCGTCTGACTTTTCTGTGCCCATTTAAAGCCTGCTCTCCTCCACCCGACCCTGACACCACGCACTCCAGCCCCACAGGGCAGTGACTCATGCTAGTGTGATGCTTGTTTAAAGTTACTTATGTCTCCTGGGCATGACCATCACAACTGCCTTCTCTCTAACCCACAAGTTTTATCAACACAGCTTGGATATGTTTAACAATGCAGTTTATATTCTCCTGTTGCGTCACCTTTAAGACGGAAGGCAGACGGAGTAATGGAGAGAAGGTCTGTATTATAGTGAGAATATAATTACACTTTAATTGCTTGCCATTTGATGTGCTGTCATTTGTCACAGCCCACAGACAGCAAATAATGGCTTCTGTCTTTGTCACTTCGTCACATTTCCATGCGGTCTTGAGAGAGCATCAGAAAACCAGCTGAATGATATGCATATTGAATTACTGATTAGCTTTTCGCCGCCATTGTCTATTTCCTCATTTGCATGTCCTTTGTTCTGTTACAAAGTTGCGTGAAGAATCAGATCCATGCAGGCTCAAATTCCAAGTTTGGGGGAGTTTTTTTGGATAATTTCAGAAACGGTGAACAGAGTTGTATATATTGTGTGAGTGTCTTTCTGTTGGCAATGAGTGGACAGCATGGGTCGAGCTCACTGAGATTCCTGTATTGGTTGACAGGTGCAGCAGTGAGCCTCTACCTGGGTTTTGTGTGAATTCTTTGTGTATTCCATAAATTGGGTAAACAGAAGCTGCCTGGGGCTAATTTATTCACTGTCCAGTCCTCACAGTGGGTGAAACAGCATGCATCCATCCTCACCTGTCAATCCTAGGAAATAGGGCTTCCTAAAATGGTCCAGACGTGCCTGAGAAGAAAAGCAGATGTACACATGCAGACTGCCCTCTGCTGTCTGAGAGACTAGCTTCTCTGATGGATGTGGTTCTAGTTCTGTATCTCCTGTTTTAAATGCTCAATATTCAAAAAAAAAAATTGACATTTATCAGACACCCTTATCCAGAGTGACTTACAACTGAGCATTAAGGGCCTTGCTCAGGGGCCCAGCAGTGACAGCTTGGTGGACCTGGGGTTCGAACCCATGACCTTTCGATCAGTAGCCCAACACCTTAAACACTGAGCTACCACGTCTCTGCATATAAACTCTGAATAGTTGAATCAGGTGTATAGGGAGCAGGGAAGCTAATATTTCCAGAACAGGAGGTACAGGAGGAAAAAGTTATGTTAAAAGTATAAATTGAATAATAAGTAAAATATAATTTAATTGGGAGTTTGATTAAGCCCATTTCAGTCTGCGTTTACTGCAGTGCACCGCAAAAGCCCAGTTGCCAAGAATTTGGGCTCCAAAATGGGGACATTTGTCAAAAAAATTCTCTAAACTTTAATGAAGATCCAAGATAACAACCAGCATCTAGGCCCAAGACCATATAAACAGAGATTCAATGCATCAGTGGGGATGTGTTGGACTACTGATCGGAAGCTTGTGAGTCCAAATCCAAGGGCCACAAAACTGCTACCCCTGGGTCCTTGTGCAAAACCCTTAAACCTCCACTGCTCAGTTGTATAAAGGAGATAAATGTAAGTCACTCAGGATAAGAGTGTCTGCCAAGTGCTGTAAATGTAAATGTATCAGGGCATCATTGTTCTTCACTACAGTATACCCCACGTGCAGACCAGAGCGTCCTCGGCACCATAGCTGTTTCCTGCAGAGATGTACCATCTGTAACCTCAGACACAGACTTGAACAAACTCGCTTGTTTGTTTAAGGATGATGGAGAGAGAGAGTGACTACTTACTGATATGGGTGCCTGCAGTCTTAATCTGTTCTGGCCTTGTCTTGCTAACTCTGCCTGACTTGCTGTGCTAGGGTGCATTGGTATAATTAATCAGGGCTGTTTAATGCCAGCAAATGACTGATTATTCCAACACACTTGCTTTGCTGTTTGGTTGCACTCTTTTTTTCCCCAATTTCCACCCAATTTAGTCATTACCAATTCCCACCTCATTATCTGGGTGTCTCTCTCTATTGCACAAAAGCTACTGATGTGGAAGGGTGAGGGCTAAACATGTGCTTCATCTGAGACACATAAAGCCAGCTGCTACTTTTTGCACCTAGTGATCATTCCAGATCAGTGGAAGAGAAACTATATAGACAGACAACTGTGATTGGTCTACGCCACTTCCGTCAACAGTGAGAGAAGTTAAAAAGGACTGGACACCATTCCCAAGATGGGGCCAGTTATGTGGTCTTGGACTGCTGTTTATGGAAGTTTATATAATTGAGATTACAGTTTCCCAATGAGTGGCTGAATCTGCCAGACACTGACTTTGTGCCAACTTAGACCTAGTTACCTAGTTTAAATAGATTAAAGAGGTTTTATCAGTGTTAGTGCTGTACATCAATGCATTATCTGTATCTATTAGTATCTGTTTAACGCAAATGGAAGTGAGGGTCAGCAAAACTATGTTTGTTGGAATATTAGGGCCTTTTTACACCTGGTCACTTCATGTGTTTTCTTCTCATCCGATAGCTATCTGATTTGTTGAAACTGTTCCATTTACATTAGGCCACATAAGTGCGTCTCGGCGAATCGGATATCGATCCGATCTTTCTACTCCCGCCCAAAATGCAAATATATTTTACCTCATTTCTGGGTAATTGAAATGGAACAAGACACCTGGGTGAAAGATCGGAGCCAGCGCTGGTGGGAAAACATATTTGTTTCTGGCGCCATGCACGACTCGCAAGTTACCTGCGAGTGACGTACTTCCGTTTGGGAGGAGTATAGTGCTGACGTATGTGGCTTGATCAACCACATGCATTTACACCTGTCCGGTTTCATCTCAAATGCGTCCAAGACCTCCTCCTGAAGTGGTTTGAACGATTGGATTTATAAATCCGTCTCGAAACCGTTTCGGAGGGTATTTAGACCTGGTCTGTTACGATCGGATAGCTATCGGATCACAGAAAACGCATGAAGTGACCAGGTGTAAAAAGTGACCAGGTGTAAAAAAAACCCCTCACATTTGATGTGAACCTTATCATTTGCCCTAAGAGGTCATGTGATTTTTTGGTTGACACATTGTACTGTATAACACATGTGGAAGGCCAGGAGGATCAGATCAAGCTTGGGTCTGGAGCTTTGCCATAATCATGAACCTGTGGATGAAAGAGAAATAAACAAACAATGCAGTTTCTAGCACATTATCATATTATTTTTTTATGTCTCTAATCCGAATAGTAATTATCCACATTAACATGCTGGTGTAAATGCACCACTTTTGGTTCTGCAGGAGGTCTACGAGCATTTTATCTGGATGACAGTCAAAACATGACACCATAACGCATGTAATAATTTCCGATATTCAAATCACAGTTCCTAATAATGCTATCGTCTTTAGTGCAGAAAATTTAGAAAGGTGGCCTAGTGGTTAGCACGTTCGCCTCACACCTCCAGGGTTGAGGGTGAGATTCCCGCCTCCGCCTTGTGTGTGTGGAGTTTGCATGTTCTCCCCGTGCCTCGGGGGTTTCCTCCGGGTACTCCGGTTTCCTCCCCGGTCCAAAGACATGCATGGTAGGTTGATTGGCATCTCTGGAAAATTGTCAATTGTGTGTTATTGCGAGAGTGAATGAGAGTGTGTGTGTGCCCTGCGATGGGTTGGCACTCCGTCCAGGGTGTATCCTGCCTTGATGCCTGATGATGCCTGAGATAGGCACAAGCCCTTCATGACCCGAGGTAGTTCGGATAAGCGGTAGAAAATGAATGAATGAATGAGTTAGAAACAAGAAGGAACCTAAGAATTTGGTGTCAAGATTTAAGAGCTGATTTATATATTGCACAAAATACAGCAATCACATATGACCCATTTGACTGCGAAACGCTTATTACGAGCAGATATCCGTAACGTGGTGCACATATCAATTCTCAATTGTCTGCATCGGCTTGTTGAGGAAGTTCAACTCTGCCCTCAGACTCCTCCATTTATTTAGAACTTAGAAAAAAAAGCATTGTGTGCTGTCTTGTATTCAAACACTGTTGTTTTTTCCCATTCTTCTTCCATATTGTGAACCTGCTGTAACCACAGAATTGGAGATTTGATTTATTCCTGAAAGGCCAAAGCTCCACAGCTTAAGCACTCGCAAACAGATGAAGAGAAAACCACCAAAGCCCGCAGCTGCCTTTCTCGTGTTGTGGTTTGCTAGGCCTAGATCAGATATGTATGATGGAAATACTTGCAAAGTTTTGACAGTTCATAGCAAAGAATTGTACAAATTTTCATTTCAGCCCTGTCCCTTCAGCTGTCTGGAGCAACGTACTTGGATTTACAGCTTTCACAATGTTACACTATGGAGATGTTCGTACTAAGTGTTTAATTGTTTTGGCAGCATAAGTGATTCAGTGATTTATGAATGTAGCATAAAAGGTGTAAGCAACACAGAACAATGTTCCTATGCATAAGATTAGCTAGAGTTAGTATTTACGGTATCAGGATGGTTCTCTCAAACCTTTACGCTTTATAACAGAGGCCAAAAAAGAAATTTGCACCTGTTTTGTTGTGTCCATGTTCAGCATTGAATTCACATCATCATGTCACACTCAACATTGGTTGACTTAATTTCTAATATGAAAGTAGACACAGAGCTTTAACAATATATAGTTTTCTAGCCTACTTGTGGAAATATATTCATAGAAAATGAAAACAGTTTATTGTTTTTCAACACATCTTCAAAGTAAATGGTGATATCAAACCCATTTCCTCTTTATGAGATGCCCCAAGTGCTCTAAAACTTGAAGGTGTTATCTTGGACCACTAAAATTATGTGTAAGCTTATTCCGACAGAGGTAAATGCATCTCAGACATAAAGCCGGCAGAGCCCTAACTAATATTATTTCAGACCTATGGCGATCAAATAATTCATTTGACTGACATATGATGTATGACAGTGTAAAGCAGACAATAGGTTTCTAGATTTGCCCATGAAACAACCAGACAAGAGTTTAGCAAGAGTCTTTTTTCATCTGTGTAAAATCTAACTTCTATTGTAGAGCAAGCCATTTTACTTGTAAAAACTCAAGACTAGTATAAGATGATGTGTGAAATAAATTCCTGGAAGTGACAAAAATTACAGATAACAAGAATATTTCCAGTTTTTTCTCGTTCTTGTAGTTTATTTGTTTTGGGGTCTATAATACTAAGAAATCCTGGCTGATAGATCAGATTCTCTGCTCTGTACTAACTGTGTTTCCCTCTCTCTCTCTCTCTCTCTCTCTCTCTCTCTCTCTCTCTCTCTCTCTCTCTCTCTCTCTCTCTCTCTCTCTCTCTTTTTCAGTGTCTCTACGGCTGTTACGTGCACTCCTCCATCATCCCCACCTTCCACCGCAGGTGCTACTGGCTGCTGCAGGTAAAAGCCATGCTCCCTTTACTTCAGTAGGCGTTTGTGTGTCTGTGCAAGAGTTTTTCTCTGCACTTCTCAGTGCCTCTGCCTTCTTTCCGAGCAACACAGGCTGTTTTTTACAATTCTGTAACATTTTGCTGAAGTTCTTCATATTCCTACCTGCCACACTCCCCCCATACGCTTCGTGAGGTGTATTTTTGCACCATACTTCCTACTTCACACACTGGCTGCAGCCGTGCAATTGTATATTTTACATAACTCTTGGGAGACTGCCACATATAGACAGCAGACCTGGTTCTCTGTAGTTGTATATAGTATATAGAAAAAAATGGCAGTTATGTATAGTCGTTGGATCCGTTCTTTTTGTGTGTGTGTGTGTGTGTGTGTGTGTGTGTGTGTGTGTGTGTGTGTGTGTGTGTGTGTGTGTGTGTGTGTGTGTGTGTGTGGCGACATCTTTTTAGGCATCTCGAAAAGTCGGTCAGGACTGGGTGGTTTAAAGGTAAAGAGGTGGAGGCAGCAGTATCTCTCAGTCCTTTTGTCTATTCTTACATGACGTCTGTTACGGAAGACTTTGTTGCTACTTGCGCCTATTGAATTCCGTCAAATTTTATTTGAGGAGTGATTTTAACAGTGGATTTTGTTACAAAGCAGCTTTACAGAAATTCTGATATAGTTTTAGATCCTTAATGAGCAAGTCAGAGGTGACTGTATTAAGGGAAATATCCCTTAGAAGTCACGATAAATAAAGAAATCCTGTGAGGAACCAGACATTTTTCAGAACTTTATACAGTACCTTGTACCTTCCTGTAAAGAGAATGTGTTGGGTTTGGTGTTTAAAAGATAAGCATCATCTGCTAATCTTATAGGTCACTTTATTCTCAAAATAGCAGTATCTCTGCTTTAGGAGGTCCCATTCTTTGTCCTCTAAGCAAAAAAAAATATGTTTACTTACATGTACTATACTACTAATTAACTAATAACATCATACCATTGTTTATAACAGGAGGTCCCCAAGTTTAGTGAACATTTGTCGCAAGTTTAAACTTACAGGACCAGTTTTTCAAATTTTTGCCTTGTTTGGTTCTCAAGACTTTCACTTTCTTTTTTTTTGTAATCATATAATATTGCGCACTTAATAGCATAAAGTAAGAAGGGTTAGTAGGTGGTAAGGGTGGAGTTAGTCTGGCATGTGGACAAAAGTCGCTTCTAATTTGCATATCATGCATATTCATAGTATCTTGCATTATTTATTAAAAGAAAGCAGTGAAGACATTCCAAAGTCTTTTTAGTAGTTTATTGGGCATTAAAAACACTAAACAATTTATTATCTAACATAAATTATTTTTAATGCTTCAAAATTATGCATTCATAGGAAGAGGGAAAGTTTATGTAGATTCATTGTAAAAACCTCCACCGGCAGTAAGGCAATGCTGGTCACCTCTAACATATAGAAAATTTAAACAGCACATCAGGAATTCATGGTATACTTCGATGAGTTCTTGGTTTCAAACCTAGAGAGGCTTCTAGCTCAGTTTTAGGTTTATTTTTTGCTTCCTTGGCTAACCACGACTACATGTGATGCTATGTAGTAAACGGAAGGTTTTCTGAACAGGATTAGGAAATTCTCATATCTAGAGCAGGTCAGGAATTTTTCAACAAGAAGACAGTAATATCTTAAATCCCACACTCTCCATTTTTTCTGAATGGCCTTCAATTTCATGTTAAAAATCAATATTGATCTTATACCTAGAATATCGTAGTTCCGAGTAAGTCATACATCACATAAGCACTGTATTATATTTGACCAGCGTGTTCTGAATAAGACCATTATTACAATAACCTTTATCTGACAGGAACAAGGCCAAGAAGGTATACCATGAGACAGCTTGTCCATGGATCGTGTGTATGGACAAATGGTATAATCTGGTATCTAGGAGTCCAGAAGTGCACTAGAATGTCCATTCATTAATTTTTCTTCACTAGCCATGTTATCCTGGCCAGGGTCGTGATGTATCCAGGGCACTAGACATGAGGCAGGAATACACCTCGAATGGGAGGTCCGTTCATCACCTGTCCAATCTTAGTGGGCTCACACTCACATTCACACACTCAACCACTCCTAGAGAATTTGGAGATGTCAGATCATCTAGTGGCTTGTTTTTGCCGAGGTTGAAGGAAAACTGAGAACCTCAACCAAACCAATATGGAGAGGCTGAGAACACGTGAAACACAGATTCCGAGCCAAGGACAGACTCAACCCGATCTGCTCAAGAGTTGAGATGGCA
The DNA here is from genome assembly GCF_022655615.1 of Tachysurus fulvidraco. Classification (NCBI taxonomy): domain Eukaryota; kingdom Metazoa; phylum Chordata; class Actinopteri; order Siluriformes; family Bagridae; genus Tachysurus; species Tachysurus fulvidraco. Next base: position 15,043,881 of record NC_062540.1, read on the forward strand.
ACTCTACCATACCATACGATCCTTTTTCTTTGAGAGTATCAATCTTTAATTTGAAATGTAGGTATTTCTAATAATTACCCTGTGTTCACACCATCAAGCGACAATGCCACAAGCAACCATTAATTTCTTTTTTAAGTCGGTGACACCAAGCCATAATTTCATCAGCAAGAACAGGAGGCACGACGGCAGAGCGACAAGCAAAATTTTAATTGAGATTTTCTCAATTTTATGCAGACTGCTTATGACATGGTGCACCCACATATCCCAAATGACTGGCCTTAGACTAATCATGTGGCGTGGGTACATGATTGGTGCATGGAATTGAAAAAAAAAAGTATTAAACAAAATACAAGCTACTGGGTCTTCTGGGAATTCACAAACAGATGGATAATGCACTGTTACAAACAACAGCATTAACTCTCACTACATGGCCATGAGAGACAAACCTGGAACAACATTAGTATCATGTCTGTTGTCGTGTGAAAAGTTGAAAAGTCTTAAAAATAAGCCATTTCATTTCAGCGTACACATATGGCATCGTGCTCTCAGGCCAGTTATCAGTCGCACAGTAACATGACTGAGAACCTCTGAGAAACTCACTTAAAGTCATTATTTACACAGTCTGTAAATAAGCATGTCCTGGCTAATAAGCAGATGTAACACACCCCCGAAGGTGAACAATCGTCAACTTTGGAAAGAAGGTTAACAGAGAAAGCTGGAGCATCTGTTTGTTGGTTAGTCGTTTATAACTGACTAACATTCACTGAAGAGGACTTGAAAGAGTTTTGTTAGAAATGAGCTAACTTAATAATGTAAGTATGAACCAGTTGAACAGCTGTTTGAGTGAAGCTCCAGTGATAGGATGTTAACAAAACTTTCTCTGGACTCCTACACACCTGGAATTAAGATCTACAATCCCTAATCTTGCATAATCATAATTCATTCATTCATTTTCTACCGCTTATCCGAACTTCTCGGCTCACGGGGAGCCTGTGCCTATCTCAGGCGTCATCGGGCATCGAGGCAGGATACACCCTGGACGGAGTGCCATCCCATCGCAGGGTACACACACACTCTCATTCACTCACACACTACAGACAATTTCCCAGAGATGCCAATCAACCTACCATGCATGTCTTTGGACCGGGGGAGGGAACCAGAGTACCCGGAGGAAACCCCCGAGGCACGGGGAGAACATGCAAACTCCACACACACAAGGCGGAGGCGGGAATCGAACCCCCAACCCTAGAGGTGTGAGGCAAACGTGCTAACCACTAAGCCACCGAGTCCCCCATAATCAAAATTAATCTAGGAATATATCACAAAGTATTAGGCCATGTAACATCCCGTGTCGTTAATATTTTTACTTCATGCATTAACAAGATCCCATGGATAAAAATCATCTTAATCAATTTCATGAACATCATTAAAACATGTGAAGTAAATGTGTGTTATTACAAATTTATATAACAAATGCTAATATTCAATAGGGTTATTTTACAGGGTTAAACAACAGTTTTCATCATAAATTATATTACTGACAACAATTCTTCACAAAATTTTCAGTTATTTAGTATTTGGTTTGTCCCTGTTTTGCTTTAATGATGCACTCGAGCTGACACGGACATCACAATAAAATTTGTTTATAAAATTTTGTTTATATAGCATTTTTAACAACTATACACTGTTACAGAGCAGCTTTGCAGCAATTTGGAAGTGTATTTTCACAAATTTTGATTTAGACTAAGGTGTATGTCATGTTATATTCCTTGACTCCACCCCCTGTTCTGTCATTGGTTGATTACTCTAATGTGTTCACCTGTTCTGTGTAAAGCCTTTAATTAGTTTTTTTATGTTTCCAATGCTGATGTCTCAAAGTCTTAACATGCATCTTGTCTCGTTAGGGATGCACTTATTTCCAGGGATTTCAGAACAGTGAAAAAGATATTGCGTAATCATTAGGTGTGGCCTAATTGATAACCTAACCCTAACCATAACATAGTTTTTGGTTGTTTATTTGTTTTCTAAAATAAATCTACCTGTATGACTGTTTTGTCCTTCGTAGTTCTTTATTTTTTAAAGAGGGCGTTTTTCCAAGACCTCTGGAAACACATCCACTTTATGCCGTGGTAACGAAACCCATGGAATTTAGTGAATGCCGTCTCGTAAGTTCCAAGTCTCAGCTTCCTGGTATTTTACTTCCTGGTTTTCTTATTTTCTTATTATGAATTGCTACAGAGGTTTGAAAGGAACTAGAGTGAAAAGAAAAACCCATCTTTTTTTTAGAGACAACCGATTGTAAATTGTCAAAGTTTTGAGAGGTTTTATATTTTTAAGTAGCAGTTTTTATGTAGAAATCTGTAGTACCTAAATATGAATATTCACTGAATTCAACGGTGAGGCTTGGGAAAGTGAAGAGTTTTAGGATGCTCATGCATAAGCATTTAGAGGTGAGCTCCATACAGAAGTAACCCATCAGGATGAATCAGGACAAGACATCAGCCAAGAGGAAGCACAGCAGGAGTGTGTCTATAAGGATATTTTAGATTTGACTTTGGAAGGTGAAATATGGTATAGTCTCAAAGCCATGTGAACAACTTGACTTATACTGTTATTAATCTGATGCAATACATTAAAAAACTCGCATTTCTGATTATATAATGGTTTGGCTTACACTGAACAGCTGGAATTTAAAAAAATGTTCTAAACCATCACCAGCTTTGTTGCTAAAAAATCTGAAGAGATCAGAAAGGAGGAGGTGAATGTGCAAGATCCTGACTAGAATTGTTTTGCTGAGGAACATCTGTGTAATGAGGAGAAGATGTGATAATGAGAAAGCAGGTCTCTCTTCACTCATTTCAAACATTCCTCCTTCAGATCGCGTCTCGTTCTTCAACACGAGCCTCTGCGCCATCCCTGTGCTTAGAGCAGAGCGTTTTCTCTTTTCTACACATGCCAGAAGGGCTTAGGGGAAGCATTAGCAGTATTACCCAGCATGCTTAGCTTCTAACAGGTCCACGACAAACGTTCTCACTCACAGAAAATAGACGGCTTGAATGTGGGAATGGCTGTCGAGGGAGCTCGGATGTTAAAGGCTTATTATCAGTTCAACAGGTACACACCCACACACACACACCCACACACACACACACACACACACACACACACACACACACACACACACACACACACACACACACACACACACACACACACACACATGAACACACCCACACACACTGACACACACTCAGGCACATACACATTAACATACACCCACACACACACACACACACACACACACACACACACATGCACACACACACACACACACACACACACACACACATGCACACTAACCCACACTCAGACATATACACACTAGCACACACTAACACACATTCTCAGACACACACTAACACACACACTCAGACACACACAGACACATACACACACACACACACACACACACACACACACACACACACACACACACACACACACACACACACACACACACTAACACACACTCAGACACATAGACACTAGCACACACTAACACACACTCTCAGACACACACTGACACAAACACACTAACACACACACTCAGACACAAACACACTAACTCACACACTCAGCCACTCAGTGACACATACACATGCACAATCAGACACATACACACTAACACACACACTCAGACACAGACTGACACATACACACTAACACATACATCCAGACACGTACACACACTCAGACTCATACACAAACTCACACATGCACACACACAAACACACCCTCAGACACAGACACAAACACACATGCACACACTCTGTGGTTGTCCCAGTGGCTCCCCTAACTGATTCAATCACTCCACTTGTCTTGTTTAACACTTATCGAAAGTAATTCCTTCTCTCTCATTCTCCATCAAATTCTGCATTAGAGAGTTGAGTTGTAGCCTGGGAGATGAGGATAATTATGATTTTAATATATCTGGGGCTGAAACACCACCTCATTTGTCGGGTTATCTGGCACAGCCTTGTTGAGGGTCAATAGCCTGCACCGAAGAGTCTGTATTTTGTGTGCATGTGTATGTGTGTGTGTGTGTGTGTGTGTGTGTGTGGAGGAAAGGAGAGCTCCACTGTATCAGATAATGAAATGACTCATAAGTCCAGAGAGTGTTCTGATTAATCATGCTTTTACAGAGCTCTCTCTTGCTCTTGCTCTTGCTCTTGCTTTTGCCTTTGCTCTTTCTCTCTCTCTCTCTCTCTCTCTCTCTCTCTCTCTCTCTCTCTCTCTCTCTCTCTCTCTCTCTCTCCCCCCTCTCTCCCTTGCTCTCCCTCCCTCCCTCCCTCAATTTCTCCTTGAATGATAGCAAGAGCAGCAAAAGGCGCGAAAGCCGCCTTCTCCTGCAGAGATGTGTGTATCCTTTAAACAAAGCAGCTGCTCCATCATATACCTTGCTGTATCACGTACCCACGTGTATCCACGAGCCTCGAGCTCATTAGCACATACGCACTAATACACAGAGGTGAGCGCTCTCATTTACTCAGTCTTGCACCCACCCTCACACTGCTGCTCCCACTTTGACAATTAGACCTGATTGAGTTTGACAGCAAGAAGCGTGGGACCCAAAACTTGTTAAACGATTATCGCAATTTCACAAGCACATAAAAAGCATTTTACAGCCTGTATTACTATCTGGGTGCATTTTTTTTTTTAGAAGCACTTAACACCTACCGACTTCTGATTACGGCTGAGAAAAGAGCCGTAGACGACTCATCTTCGGGGTAATGAGGATGAGTCGAACTTGGTCAGCTCCTCGACTGCTTTGTGCTCATAGCCGCTGGGCTGGCCAGAAATGGCCCGAGGCTAAAGCAGATTCCTGCTTTGTAGCCACCGGGGTGGGTTCTCTTCTGCCCAGTTATTTATTCATAGCCATATTTTGTTTATCCAGGCCTGCCGTGGAGCACCTGAAGCCTACTAGGAGACCTATCCCCCTGCCTGGACAGGAGAAAGTGATGTATATTTAACAGTGCTAACACTACACCACTGAATCATGTATGAGCTTAACCTCTATTGCACTGATTTAACTGGCAAAACGGGAGACATAAAGCTACGTGTTACCACGCCATCTTTTTCCTGCCAGATTGGGTTTCACTAGCTCCAAAGGAGCATTGATTGCAGATAATATTTAAAGCCTTGATGTTTGCAATGAATTTTAAAAAATGCCAGGTTTCAGCTTCATGCTTCTTGGTGATTCTGTATTGATTCTTAGGCGTATCTGGGAGAAGGAAGTGAGCGATCTGCTGTCCCAAAAGAGTACAGCATGACTCCAACCTAACCTACAGTATTTGAATGTAAAATCCAGAGGCGGAATAAACAGCCTGATCAGCGAAGTTATCCTACATCGGAGTGCAAGTGAACCCGGTTCTGTCCAGCGCACTTTAAAAAAAATAAATGAATAGTGAAGTAAATGAAAGAAAAGTAAGATTGACTTCTAGATGTTGTGTAATGCTGCTTCGGGTCTTACAGGCATCACAAGGTTTCACTTTCGGAGTTTTTTGTGTACTGTAGTGTTGGTTTGTTTTTGTAGTGTGGAAATGGATTTTGACCGGTCAGTGATTGAGCGATTGTTCTTTTTGAGCCTTGTAATTTTCCCAAGCTGTTAAATTTTAAATGCAGTTTTGACTGGCTGACATTAACTTCTCAGGACCATCAATCCTAAAGCATCCACAGCCTGGAATAAGTTCGAGTGCAGGTTAAAGACTGGCAGAGTGAGTGAGGAGAGTGTGGTTTGAGTGTGTGTGTGTGTGTTTGTGTGTGTGTGTGTGTGTGTGTGTGTGTGGGTGTGTGTGTGTGTGTGTGTGTGTGTGTGTGTGTGTGTGTGTGTGTGTGTGTGTGTGTGTGTGTGTGTGTGTGTGTGTGTGAGAGAGTGTGTGTGTTCGATGCTGGGATTATGAGTAATGTTGGCAGCACAGACGAGCAGCTGTTTGATGTGCAAGATGGGACAGCTCCTCCTCCGTCTGTCAACTAGTTTGTGTGTGTGTGTGTGTGTGTGTGTGTGTGTGTGTGTGTGTGTGTGTGTGTGTGTGTGTGTGTGTGTGTGTGTGTGTGTGTGTGTGTGTGTGTGTGTGTGTGTGCATGTGCATCTGTCCTTACTGTGTTCCCAAATTTGATATCGCAGGTCTTTGGTCTTACATAAAATTTGAGCCTCTTTCTCTGCCATCACACACTCTCTCCGCTCGCACTCCCGAAAAAAATGTTTTCTCTAAAAATAGTTTTAAAATAACTACAAATTAAACCTCAGCTATCACGGCTGTGTTTCATACACATATTTCACTATACACCGTAGTTTTTTTATTGATCCTCCTTATGCCTAATCTATAATAAATGTCAGTCTCTGCTTTGTGTATAAAATAGAAGGACATAACAATACGCAAGCTGATTCTGTTATACAAGTCATGCCAATAGGTGGATATGTTTATGTATGACTGACAGTGCACCAGTGCACACACTCCTGGAAAGAAATATCCTTTTCCGGGGTGCTTCCGCTAAAGATATATCTTTGTACCTTTAATGTGGACTGAGAAGGTGTGCGTTTAATTAGCTTTTTACTAAATAAAATGATCTTTAAAGTCAGAGTCAATTAACCACAATCTTTCTAATTAAATAAGGCTAAAATGCTACAACTTGCTAGCCGAGTGTGATTTCTTTGTACAGTGAATATTACAGTATACTTATTATGCTTGCTGGTACAGTATATAGGAATTAGGAATTACAGAAATTAGTTACAGGCTGTAAAAAAATAAATAAATAAAATCATATCTTAACCAGATTTTTGTTTTCATTTAAATGCTTTAACTTTACTTCTGATTTACTTTTCCTGTCGTTTTTATACATTCCCAAAAGTTCACCGTGAGGGATTTCTCCAGTCACCACATATTTCAGGAACTTCTTAAAGTCTCAGGATTAAGCATCCGTATTGTTCATGCAAGGTAAAACCTCGGGCGAGCTTGACACTACGAAGCGGTGTAAACAAAAATAAAGTTAATGGAGTGGATATGAGCTGAACCACAAAGGGCTATTTTTATCAATGCAAACAAAACGGTTGGATTTCATCACCCGAATAGTGTTGATATTAAAAGCCCTGGAGCAGAACCAGATCTCTTTAGAGTACTTTAACAAAGAACTTGCTTGTCTGTTGTCAAGATTAAAGCAATAGTTCATAACTGCCAGTGTTTTTGTGAAAAGGATTTCATGTATTGTATAACTGGCTGCTGGTCTCTGGGATGAAGAATCTCGACAGACTTCGGTGGTTTATGTCAAAACAGCAATCTGAGCTCATTAGATATCAGTTGCTCTGAACGATGATTTTTTCTTGCTTGTGTTTTTCCTTCATTTCCCACTTTGTCTGCTTTTCACAATGTGGACATGTCTATCTCACTTCCCTCTGAGAGAAAGTCCCTAATCAAGCACTCACATATATTACTAGCTCTTCCTCCTCCTCTTCCTCCTCCCCCAGACAGACCTTTTTCTCAGGGCCGCTGGTTTCCTCAGCCAACCTCTACTGATTATCCCGAATCCCCCCAGCGCATTTGCCATGCCATTTTCACTCGCACACCGGTGCTGTGCACAGGGCACACAGGAGCGCCAGACAGGCACAAGAAACAAGATGGCTGCTTAATAATGCAGAGCATTGTGAAAGGGCAGGACACCGGCGGCGAGATACACTGACATTCAGCCGATTATTGAGCGCTAGCCGCTCGCAGCCGTGTGTGTCCAGCCGGCCGAGCCGCCCTGGCTGAGTGTTAGAGCATGAGACTTATTGTGTTACTGCAACACACACAACCTGTAGAGTCAGCAGCACTGCCTAAGCTGTCTTCAGTCTGAGGGAGACACGCAATCTGAGGGTGTGTACTGTAAGTGTTTGTATGTGTGTGTTTGTGTATATGAGAATGATACTGTGATTATGTGAGAGAGAAAAACTGGGGAAAAAAGTGTATATGTGTGAATAGAAAAATGATGCTGTCTCACACTATTTGAGAGAAAAACAAAGATTGTGTATGTGTGTGTGTGTAAGAGAGAGAGAGAGAGAGAGAGAGAGAGAGAGAGAGAGAGAGAGTGTATATTTGTGTGTGTGTGTGTGTGTGTGTGTGTGTGTGTGTGTGTGTGTGTGTGTGTGTGTGTGTGTGTGTGTCTGTGAATAGAAAAATAATACTCTCATTCAAAAAACAAATATTGTGTGTGTCTAAGAGTAATACTGTGTGTGTGTGTGTGTGTGTGTGTGTGTGTGTGTGTGTGTGTGTGTGTGTGTGTGTGTGTGTGTGTGTGTGTGTGTGTGTGTGTGTGTGCGTGTGTGAATAGAAAAATAATACTCTCATTCAAAAAACAAATATTGTGTGTGTCTAAGAGTAATACTGTGTGTGTGTGTGTGTGTGTGTGTGTGTGTGTGTGTGTGTGTGTGTGTGTGTGTGTGTGTGTGTGTGTGTGTGTGTGTGTGTGTGTGTGTGTGTGTGTGTGTGTGTGTTGTTTGGATAAGTTGCCTTAGCGTATGTTTACAATGCCAGGTTGAAGTTGCACAAATCAGATTTTCAGAACAGCGTAAACACAGAAATCTGATCTTCTTGAATTAGACTTCACATGTGCTCTTAGATACATGTTTACATGTTCAACTTATAGACAGAATGAGGTTTATCCTGAAGAGCTAATTACTATATAGAAATTACTGACGATTATTCACGATTATTTTTAAAACTACACTGCAATCATGAAGCTTTATAACAAAGCAGTTTGTCCTGATCGAATGCTCACTTGTGTGTATTTGTGCGTATAATCACGGGCTTCTGGATCATCACTATTACACATGTTAATACCATGCTAACTAACAGATTCTAAATTTACAAATTCTAAACTAACATTTCATCAGGAAATGGCAAATACCTTGATCTTACAGAGGAGGCGGGGCTAAACTCTTTACTAGGTATGACACATACTGTGATTGGTTGTCCAAAAAAATAAATTATTAATAATAATAATAATAATAATAATAATAATAATAATAATAATAATAATAATAATAATACAAAATAAAATCTGTTTTATTATGAGCCTTCGCTTTGTCTCTATGTTAAGATATTTGAGGCTAAATCATGTAGGGATTACGTTTGTGACCGATCATATTAGAGATGCGCTAAATCTGTATGTTACAAATGTAATAAATGTAATGTAAATGTAAACATCTCTGTCACAGTGCAGAAAAGTCATAGTGAGATATTGTCTCATTTCTACTGCTTTGGCATTTCAGCTTTGTTTCTGAGATGTTAGCGTATCTCTAAATGCTATAGTGGCAGAATGTATATATATTATATGGCATTTCTGTGCTGTGTCGGAGATGTTAACTCTAATAAGATCGGACACAAATATAATCTCAACACTATCTAATCTGTAGCCTCTTATTAACTCACTATCATTATTAAATATTATATACAACTCATTTCTTCTTCCTCTTCACCTTTTTGGCCATTTTCTCCTCTGTTAAAGAAGCTCTTAAGCCTCTTAAAAGTCTCTACTTCTAAGACTTTTAGACCTTAAGAGCTCTTTTAAGAGTTAAGATGCTTTATGAATAACTTTTATCTTTACAAGGATCTTCTCTTTCATTTTAAGGGGAAACGACAAGATTTCTAAGAATTTTCTTATAATTTCGTCGGTAGGAGAATTTTATGAATACGGACCCTGAGGTTTTTGTACTCTCTTACCCTCGACATAAACTTCTCGTATTCTCTGAGCAGAAAGTGTGGATTCGTTTTAAACTTCACAGACCATAAATACTAATAATTACATTCTCACTCTAATTTTTGTAATAACACAGAAGGCAGCTGCTACACAGAATCTAAGCATGATGATAAACCGATTTGAAAAACATGTTGTTTAACATTGAAAATCTTCGTTGATATGGAGAGGGTTTTTTTTTTTTTGCTAAAAAAGGAGTCATCAGTGTCAGCACTTTGTCAGCAAGTCAGCAGGTTTCCCAGCACAGGACAGAGTATTGTACAGGTTTGGAGGTGTTTTTTTTTTGCATATGCTTTTGACAAATTGCATCGTTTTTGTCTTATTAACTTCAAGAGAGAGAGAATACAGCAAGCCTAGTGAGGGAATCGCTGTTTATGGCTGATAAAATGGAAAGGATAACAGGAACTAATTTGTCTCGTGGACGTTCCGCAACATTAAATGTAATGATGAAGTGTTCGGGAAGCATGTGTCATTCTGTAATGAATTAAAGCTTGAAATCGTGGGCGAATCTCTGTGGTATAAGTGGAATAATACATTTTGAGCTGTGAGGTTTTACTGTACAAAAATAATCCACTTCAGGGCTTCGTATCACAACACGCATTACCTCAGTTTTCTCTTAAAGCGTTGTCATTATTTTTTGCTGTAATTGTGCATCATGTGAATGGGGTTATTGATTTTAATGTATGTAGACATGCTAGTTCTGGTCTTTACACACTGACTCTCTTGTACACACTCATTTGAAACGGTAGTGTAAAAAAATCAACTCTGTGCACAAGATTGGAGCAGTGTAGTAGACCCTGAATGACTCACAGGTTAGGTTTTATCTCCTGAAGAGCTTTAGCTAAGATCTGATAGCAAGAGGCTTGTATCATGCCATTTCTGATCAAGTCCTGGCCTAGAGGATGTCCTGCCTTTAATATTTCCCTGTGTGTGTGCGTGTGTGTGCGTGTGTGTGCGTGTGTGTGTTTGTGTGTGTTTGTTTGTGTGTGTGTGTGTGTGTGTGTGTGTGCATGAGTGTGTGTGTGTGCATGAGTGTGTGTTCGGTCGAGCTGGACTGTAGTTGGTCTGTAGGAGCTGGATTTAATGTATATGTGTGTGAAAGGACATCAGCAATGGATAAGGTTGTGTGTGTGTGTGTTAGTGTGTGTGTGCGCAAGTGTGTGTTTGGTTGGAGAATATACTGTAGGAGCTGGATTTTATGTATATATGTGTGAAAGGACATCAGTGATGGATAAGGTGTGTGTGTGTGTGTGTGTGTGTGTGTGTGTGTGTGTGTGTGTGTGTGTGTGTGTGTGTGTGTGTGTGTGTGTGTGTGTGTGTGTGTCTGTGTGTGTGTGTGTGCTGCAAGAACAGGCAGCACTGTGACGCGGCACGCCTTGTTCCTGCGCTCCACCCCAGCTAATGACCAGAACTGTCGCATTTGTCTGCCACTGATTGCACATCAGAGGCCCAATTAGCTCTGGAGCAGCCTGGCATTCTGATGCACTCATCTGGGAGCGTCATGGAAAGGAATCACAGACAGCGAGAGAAAGAGAGAGAGAGAGAGAGAGAGAGAGAGAGAGAGAGAGAGAGAGAGAGAGAGAGAGAGAGAGAGAGAGAGAAAGAGACAAGGAGAGACACAGAGAGAGAGCAAAGCAGGAAGGGGAGGAAGACCATTTTTATCTCTTCCCTTCTCTTTTATTCACTGTCCCATCGATCTCTGTTCCCTCTCATCTAATGGTGGCTCATCAACTTTCCAATCAATATTCACATTCCAATTTCTATAATTGGCAATTTCATCATGGAAATCGGCTCTGTGTTATTTGTGTGTGTGTGTGTGTGTGTGTGTGTGTGTGTGTGTGTGTGTGTGTGTGTGTGTGTGTGTGTGTGTGTGTGTGTGTGTGTGTGTGTGTGCGTGCGTGCGTGCGTGTGTGTGTGTGCGTTCGTGTTTGCGTGTGTGTGCGTGCATGCTTGCGTGTGTGTGTGTGTGCGTGCGTGCGTGCCTGCGTATATGTGTGTGTGTGCGCGTGTGTGTGCATGTGTGTGTGTGTTCTTGGAGGTCTGTTTGTCTGTCTGACTGTATGCTTGTATTCCTCAAGACCGAGTAGAATTGCAGAGATTTAATCATAACAATTCTGATGTTCTTTTTTTTTGCACCTTTACCTCAGCAGGATGGAGTGTGATTGTGGAACTGTATTGTGAACATACCGAGAATCCTGGGTAGCTTTTTTTTTTGTGACAGCTTGCTCTGAAAGAGACAAGGGTAAAAGAGTTGAAAATTCTTTATATGATAAAAAGATATCTCTGAAAGAACTTTCAGTGGCGTTTCTGTGAATTACAGCATGTATCAGGATTTGTGGGTTCCATCACACACAGTCAGCAATACTGTAGTGTTACATAAAAATAATACACACTAAGGCTCTGCTCTGTTTGGGGTGTGTAAACACACAGAGATACATGCATGTTATCCCATAACTTCACTGAAAGCTTTTCTTTCCCCAATAATCACTATGTTACTGAAGACACTAAACATCTTTTTTTTTGTTCTCATTCATTCTCATGGCCTGGTTTTGAGACTTTCGCCACTATCAGCTCATAGTTTAGATTCAGTAAGAATTGTTGTGTCCCTTATGCTGGCTGTCAGATGTTAGATTTATGGCTGTGTTCCTAAATCTCTTTTTCCAGCCTTGTGCTCCTAATTCCCTTGCTCTGCATGCCTCCAAATGAGCCAGAGTCTCTCCCTCTCTCCTTCTAGCCTCAGAGGACTCATTTCTCTCTTTCTCATAATTCTATTCATTCTTCTTTCCTCTAACCCCTTGTTCTTGCTTTTTGTTACTTTTGCATGGATTTGTAATCTTTTCTTGCTTTTGTCAGGAGTGCTGCATGCATGACTCTGAGAAGCTGTGATGATACTGATAGGATGCTTTGTGGCTATGGTTACTGTGGTACGTACTGTATGTAACATGGTCGAATCTCTAGTGAACAGCAGGAAAGCTGAATACAGTAACTGACCTGGTGGAACACAGCGTATAGCGTGATATGAGCGGTATGATGTACAGTGTGTGCTGGATTTGTTCTACTGTAGTGAACTTCAGACATTCATGAAACATTTTAGACTGAAATTGCAGCACAGCAAAAGGAGTTTAGCAGCAAGCTAGCTAGCTGACATTAGCTATAACTCCAATGTTGACGATGAACTTTTCACAACAACGATTGGAGATTTAATCGATTGTTGTAGATGTTGTCAATTTCATCAAGTACCGTGTCTGTATCTAAAGCAGGCACCGCTTACTGTTTGCTGTGTGAGGGGCCGTGTTGATTTGATGTCTCTCGGTAAACAGGGAAGGACCTGGTAGTTGAGTAAAGCTTGAATTTCTGTGGTTTACGTTTCAGGTTGCATTACACTTCCATGTGATTCAGCAGTAGCATCATTTCATACAGCTTTTCTTCACATGGCTTCGAAGAAGCATGTGTTCGTCTTCAACTTCCGCAGTGTCAAAGTTGTGCTAATTATCACTAGAACATAAAGTGAGCAACAATATAAAAATGACGGTTTAGTATCATATTTGATAAGAATCTGCTAACTTACACCATAGAGATTTATTTATTTATTTATTTATTTGATTGGTCCGAAGGTTCAGCAGTGCTTTTTACTGAGGGAGTTTTATTGCGGATCTTCACAAAAAGATTTTTTCAATTCAGTTCAATTGAAACTTATTTGCATCATGCTTTTAACAATTGACGTTGACTGAAAGCAGCTTTACAGAACATAATAAACACATTAAAACGATCAATATTGTACAAAATTTCAAGATTAATATTAGACTTATATTTAAATGTGTTTGTATTTATCCCCAATGAACAAGTCTGAGGTGACTGTGGTGAGGAAAAACGTCCTTAGATGAAAGAGAGAGAAACCTTGAGAGGAACCGGGCTCAAAAGGGAACCTCATTCTCATTTGGGTGACACTAGGGTGTGATTATAAACTGTTATAAACACCAAAGAGTGTTATTGTGAATAATGTACTCTACTGTCATATACAGTCCTACAATAGTGTATTAATTAGAAGGTTGTTGTGCTCAAAGACCCCATGTAGATAGCATCTCTTCTTTGAATGTCTGAAATCTTAATGAAGCGGAATATTCACTACTAATAATAATAATACAAATGTATAATCATTGACGTGGTGAAGGTTTCTGGAAGGAGATTTGTTTGTGTAACCTTGGTTAGGAGTCTCCAGTGTCGTCGCTTTGCTACAGTCAGAGGTAAAGCTGTAACTTTCATTTTGTGCAGTGGGAGAGTCTAAGGATGAAGGACGCTATGCATTCCCGTTTCCTGCTAACAAGCTGTATTGTTTCCTCTTATTAACTTAAAGTGAGAAAATGACTTTAAATCTGCTATAGATTAAGTGATAATAGGAAGTAACTTTGTTTTGCAGACGTTCCACAACATTTGGTTTACTTCTAAAAGGATAAGGATGTACATGAATTGAAGCAAGTATAGTGAATTTCCATAAATTTCAGAAGATAAATTGTTTCAAGTGTTTTCTTTTATCCTGAAGAGGATTTTGTGTAACTACTAGATAGACGAACATAAAAGAGAGAGAAGCACTGGCAGAGTATCAGCATGTAATAGGGAGGTGGTGCACTCACTAAAGAAGATGATATCATCGGGCGAAGATCAGGCAGTGCAAACGAGCATAACAAATCACACACTGTTAACGAGCTGCCACATAAATGAGTGTGCTCACCAGAGCCAGGGACTGGTGGGGGTGGTACTCTGGGGGCTACACATAAAGCAGCTCTACAGTGGGATTTACTGCCCCATCACCCCACCTCTCTGAGTCTACAGCCTGTGCGTACACACACGCTCACTTATACACTCTTTCACTCTCAATCACTCACTCACTCTCTCACTCACTCTCAGACTCACTTGCATACTCACTCATTCACATGCCGACTCACTTACTGTACACACTCACTCACAGACTCACTCACTCTCTCACTCACATACAGATTCACTTACACACTCACTCACAGACTCACTCACTCTCTCACACACATACAGATTCACTTACACACTCACTCACTCACTCACAGACTCACTCACTCTCTCACTCACATACAGATTCACTTACACACTCACTCACAGACTCACTCACTCTCTCACACACATACAGATTCACTTACACACTCACTCACTCACTCACAGACTCACTCACTCTCTCACTCACATACAGATTCACTTACACACTCACTCACAGACTCACTCACTCTCTCACTCACATACAGATTCACTTACACACTCACTCACTCACTCACTCACTCACTCACTCACAGACTCACTCACTCTCTCACTCACATACAGATTCACTTACACACTCACTCACTCATAGACTCACTCACTCTCTCACTCACATACAGATTCACTTACACACTCACTCACTCATAGACTCACTCACTCTCTCACTCACATACAGATTCACTTACACACTCACTCACTCACTCACAGACTCACTCACTCTCTCACTCACATACAGATTCACTTACACACTCACTCACAGACTCACTCACTCTTTCACACATACAGATTCACTTACACACTTACACACTCACAGACTCACTTACACACTTACACACTCACTCACAGACTCACTCACTCTCTCACACATAAAGATTCACTTACACACTCACTCACAGACTCACTCACTCTTTCACACATACAGATTCACTTACACACTCACTCACTCATAGACTCACTTACTCACTCACATACAGACTCACTAGCACACTCACTACAAAAAACTATTTTTTTTAAAGCATTAGCTATGTTTGCACCCACTCCACAGTTCAAATCTGTCATTCATTAAAATCTATTTAGGATTAAAGACGCTTTAAGCAGTAAATTTTAAATCAAATTCAAACAACACGGCACGATTCCATGCCTTCTTTTGGTTTATTTGCTGTAGTGTACATTAAAGCTTTACACCTGCCTTTACATCCACCTCAATACCTCAAATGCCTCAATACCTTCACCCTGTGATGCAACATCATTACAGTATACTACATCGTTGATTCTTGTTTCTCAAAGGTTTTGTCTAATCTCCTATTACAGCAGCTCTGGCTAATCACAGGTTTAAATTAATGCACTTATTCTAAAACATTATTGTTTCCATAGTGATTATTTACTTCTGAATTTATACACAGTTTTGTTTATAAACAGCGCTTTTATAAACACATTTAGTTATAGTTATTTGGTGAAGGTTTCTGTGAGAAGAATAAGTTTTAGAAGCCGAGCCAAGGCTTTCCATCTTATTAAAGAGCAGGGACGGCTATTTACAGTTGCTATAACATATTAACTGATAACAGGATTTTTCATGGATGATCCGGAACAGCGCATGAATAAAAGTTATGTCATTATTTTATATTAAATATTAAAGTTTAGCTTCTCCACCCACCTCTAGTTGCCAACATGGTGACTCACAGTGGCACAGATCCAGAGGGTGACATGTTTGTGGAGAAAGATTTGGGGTGTGGCTGCTGGCTCTCAGGCAAAAGCGTTTAGGGAAACATCGTGGCTGTGCAATGCTAATTGTGTAGAGGACCAATCGATAGCATAAATGGAACAATCAGACACACGGCAGGCTTCTGCTTCAAGCATCCGCTGGCAAGCAGTCGCTTTAAAAAGCCCTCTGTCACTCTATTGTAAGACATGGACTTTGTCGACGTCAAACTTTTTGTGACTAGCCAGGGCTATTGATTCTGTGTGGCTCTTTCTTTCTCTCTCTCCCTCTCTCTCTCTCTCTCTCTCTGATTCCTGTCTCCTGTATATACACACACACACATTAGGGATGTAACCAGATGCAAATGCATTACAGAAGGAACAGATACAAATGTGGAAAGGAATAGAAATTGAAGCTAAAAGTTTGCAAGAAACAGAGGCACAGAGGCATCTGGACGAAACAAGAATTTATTCATTCATCTTTAGTACCTGCCTGGTCAATGTGAATTACAACACATAATAAGCATTTATAAGATTAACAAATAAAAATTGATAAATATTGATATGGCATGATAGCAGTGGCAGTCTGTGGCTCAAATCTCAACCTGGCTGTATAAATCAGGAGCGCTCCCAGGCCTCCTCTATCTGTCCGCTGCGGCCCAAGATTCGGCCAACCGGCAGCAGCCCTCTCTCCTGAGTCACGGGCCTGAACGCCAGCACTTGGCAGGTGACAAATAGTTTTTTAATTGCTTGCACCGGCAAAATCATTAGTCTCTTCCTTTTCAATGGTGGGAACGGGCAGGACGTGTGCGTAATAATAATAGCCATGCCTCCGTCGTCGCCACCGCCTCCTCACCAGCTATTTTTAGAGCAGGTATTTTAGGGGCCTGGGTAAGTGTGGATTTGTGTGTGTGTGTGTGTGTGTGCGAGAGAGAAAGAGAGAAAGAGAGAGAGAGAGAGAGAGAGAGAGAGAGAGAGAGAGAGAGAGAGAGAGAGAGAGAGAGAGAGAGAGAGAGAGACAGGGGGGTGCATGGGAAATGGAGGTGCAGCATTAGGGCAGACAGCTCGTTCTTCGAGCCTATCAAGTGTTCACAGCAGGCACACACGCTCCATTCTGCTTTCTGGGAGTGTGGAGGGGAACCAGAAGTGTGTTACTGTTTGCAGCACTGAAAAAGCCTGATGAAGCTGTCTGTTTTATGTAGCAAGCTGCACACTCCAGCTGCTTTGGCCAGGCTTGTGCTTAGTGCTCAGATATTGTATTGATCTTCCTGTTCTCTCACTCACTCACTTTCACAACTCTATTATATATATATATAGAGAGAGAGAGAGAGAGAGAGAGAGAGAGAGAGAGAGAGAGAGAGAGAGAGATAGAGGGAGGGAGAGACAGACATGGGGTGAGTTATTCACCTGCAACTTTAATAGGAACACATGTACACAAGTTTATTCATGGAGTTACCCACTCAGCCAATCATGCGGCAGCAGCACAATGGCAAAAACCATGCAGATGCAGGTCAGAAGCTTCAGTTCAAACATCTGAATTTTCTCTCTGTAACTTTTTTTACCGTTGCTGTGACATAGACTGGTTTGAGTATTTCAGAAAGTATTCCAGACATTCAGACAGCGTCAGCTCTGTGGGCAGAAACACAGTGTTGATGTAAGAATGGCCAGACTGCTTCAAGCTGTCAGGAAGGTATTCAGCGTGTACAGTACACACATACACCACAAACTCCTTTATCACTTTGTGTCTCCGTTTTCTTCCTTTCACACGTCTTGTACCAGTGTCCTTGTCGATGTGCAGATGCTCAGTGTAAGCACACTGTGTACACTGTGTGACTCAGTGACTCAGTGTGTGTTTCTAAGCCAAGACTGACCCCATACGTTCAGATAGGAGAGGTTCAGGTCAATCCAATGAGCTGTCCCAGAGCAGTAACACTGGGTAGTGCTAGCTCATTAGTTAAGGTGTTGGGCTACTAATCAGAAGAGCATGTGTTCAAATCCCTTTACTGCTGATTTGCTACTGCTGAGCCTTTAACTGCTCAGTTATATAAATAAGAAAAATGTAAATGGCATCTGCCAAATGCTGTAAACTAGCACATGTGCATAGTGTAGTGAGATTCGTGTTGCTGGATCTAACTGTATTTATATATATATATATATATATATATATATATATATATATATATATATATATATATATATATATATATATATATAAACTCAAAATCCATAAATAGTGAAAAAAGATTTAGCTTTAAAAAGGTTTTCCTAGTTAAGCTGTCAAGATAGCTTGTAGTATCTAGCTAGCTATGGTTAACTGTAAACATTGCATCTGTTTTTGTCATTTTTGTCTATTATCTGCTCCTTGTCTCACACTAGCATCCCAGCTTCCTAATCTGTACATCACACGTCTCTATGTTTCAGGCTTTGGAGGGCCCACGTATAAAACAGCTTTGAGTTCAAACCACTTAAAACAACATTTAATTTTCTAATTTTCACTTGGAAGCAACATTCTTGTTGTGTACTTTCTATTGTACAATAACACTACCCCAGCTGATTCCATCAGCAGTGAACATTAGGAAAGTTTTATTAGAAACATTTTGCATGAAACCTTAAACGCTTTTGTACAACGCAACCAAATACATAGCGCTGGATATGACTGCTTATACACAGTAGTGTTTTATTACTATAATAAAGCCAAAGTACGGTATCTAATACAGATACAGGGTCTATGCAAATTATCCGTTTTGTACAAAGGGCAATATGTTTTGAGTGAATTCATGTAACTGCAAAACACAAACTAAATAATGCGTAAGAGAAATGTAGCAAGGAAACGTGCTGGAAGACGGCATGATGTAAAGCATGTTGTAGCTGAGGGCTGAGGAACAAGCTGCCCTTTACAGTGCTCATATGGTCATTTCCTGTAAATAACGCCATAATATTTATCAACCAATTACACATCTGACAAACTAAAAATCCACTTGTTCTTCTTTAAACCTCTCTATTTCCCTCCTCAGTCTTCTCACTGCATTTTGAATCCTACAGAACCTGAATTACATCTCTATCGAAGAACACCGTTTGTGTTGTAAAAACAAGGAAGTGGAAGATGATTCAGCGCTCAGCTATGATGAACAGATAGACGTCAGACATCAACATCTGTGCCAGATTAGGTGCACAACTGTTTCTCCCTGTGGAGCTACCTCCATGTCTGCACGACCTGATTATTGTTAAACAGAACCTTAATTGATCCACTAATGAACAGTTGGCAAATTACCTTGTACTTTACTTTGAGCTTGTTTCACAATTTTTGTAATTTTTTTTGTCGGCTTCTTTAGGCTTTTGCAGAAACGCATAAATTATTCATGAAGACAAAGCAGAGCAGAGTAGAGTAGAAAACATTTCAGACCAATGCAAATTCCGGTGACTAGTATGTTTTAAATGATAAATGGTTGAACAAACTAATCTATTGTTTGCATAGACGGTGAAAACAAAAGTAATGCATTGAATGTGCGCATCATTTCCGCCTGAATAAAATAGATTACATTAACACAACTTTGTCTTTTGCTTTTTGAGAATCATTTTCATTGATGACATATTTTGTTTTTATGGAAATGATGCACACATTTACATTAGGTATATTCAATATAGTATCTTTTTTCTTTGTCCCTTTTTTCAGTGAACCTTAATAAATACAGGTTTAAAGTAAAGGCGTGAATGCGCGCGCGCGCGTGTGTGTGTGTGTGGGTGTGTGTGTGTGTGTGTGTGTGTGTGTGTGTGTGTGTGTGTGTGGGTGTGTGTGTGTGTGTGTGCAGTAAATATTGAGTTTGTGCTTTTTTCAGCATTCTTTAAAGACTTTAGTCTCTAGACTATACTGATTTTGATTTAATTGAAAAAAAACCCCACTGTATTTAATTTAATTTAATTTAGTAAAACTGATTTAGTGCCATTACAGTCAGAGACAGCCGATGACTCTATTTTGGCATCTTTCATCTCAGAGCATGAAAAAAGTCTGCAGTAAACTCAGTGAAATTTTTTTTGTCAGATGCACAACCATACACAATACGACGTGTGTAATGCTTCAAGGTAGTGTGAGGACAGCTATTTGACAGAAAAAACGATGCTAATTGACACGAAAAAAAGATTTCCCTAGCTGTGACGATTGTTTGTGTATATGCAAGTCCATTTTCTCCAAAAATTTACATCACATCTACTGATGATGTAAGAAAAACAAAGTCATTTACTTTCACTGTAGCTCTATTGTTAAAGTTTCTTTATCATGTTAAACTTACATGCAAAACTTATCATACAATCTGTTAAAGAATTCATTTGTGTTTTTAAGTATCGGACATCAGCGTGGCGATTAAGCAAAGAACGCACACAAAAAATACCCTTTAACATTATGAGAAATCCTGTCGGCTTATCTGGCATAAAATCACTGGTATATCCAGAAGAAAGTCACTGGTATATTCAGCAGAAAGTCACTGGTACTGTATATCCAGCAGAAAGTCACTGGTATATCCAGCAGAAAGTCACTGGTATATTCAGCAGAAAGTCACTGGTATATCCAGCAGAAACTCACTGGTACAGTATATTCAGCAGAAAGTCACTGGTATATCACGCAGAAAGTCACTGGTACTGTATATTCAGCAGAAAGTCACTGGTATATCACGCAGAAAGTCACTGGTACTGTATATCCAGCAGAAAGTCACTGGTATATCCAGGAGAAAGTCACTGGTACTGTATATCCAGCAGAAAGTCACTGGTATATCCAGCAGAAAGTCACTGGTACTGTATATCCAGCAGAAAGTCACTGGTATATCCAGCAGAAAGTCACTGGTACTGTATATCCAGCAGAAAGTCACTGGTATATCCAGCAGAAAGTCACTGGTACTGTATATCCAGCAGAAAGTCACTGGTATATCCAGCAGAAAGTCACTGGTACTGTATATCCAGCAGAAAGTCACTGGTATATCCAGCAGAAAGTCACTGGTACTGTATATCCAGCAGAAAGTCACTGGTATATCCAGCAGAAAGTCACTGGTATTGTATATCCAGCAGAAAGTCACTGGTACTGTATATCCAGCAGAAAGTCACTGGTATATCCAGCAGAAAGTCACTGGTACTGTATATCCAGCAGAAAGTCACTGGTATATCCAGCAGAAAGTCACTGGTACTGTATATCCAGCAGAAAGTCACTGGTATATCCAGCAGAAAGTCACTGGTACTGTATATCCAGCAGAAAGTCACTGGTATATCCAGCAGAAAGTCACTGGTACTGTATATCCAGCAGAAAGTCACTGGTATATCCAGGAGAAAGTCACTGGTACTGTATATCCAGCAGAAAGTCACTGGTATATCCAGGAGAAAGTCACTGGTATATCACTTTCTACTTAACAGTGTTACATTTACCTTTATGGCATTTGGCAGATGCTCTTATTCAGAGCGACTAAAAAAGGTGCTTTGAAGTCGCTTTTAATGAATACGTCAATAGTGGTTCACTAGGTCACAGACTAAGAATACCATCAGTCTAAAACTCAGTTGGGAGGAACACAGATAAACAACAGGGTTTTTTTTCTAATGAACGTGCTAGTTTAAGTATTTCAGGAAGAGGTCGGTAGACAGCCGGGGACTCAGCTGTCTAGAACAGAGAAGAGTCTAGATGCATACCTACCTTGTACACTGAGAGATGATGGGACGAGTCAAACAGTGCTAGAGGATCTGAGGGAGCATAGTGCAGTATAAAGTGTATAAGAGCTTTTAAGTAAAATGATGCTGGGATTTTGTAGGCAAGCATCAGTGTTTTAAATCTGATTTTAGACAGAAGAAAGAAGCCAGTGGTAGGAGCGTAGCAGTGGGTGGTGTGGGAGAAGGTTGAAAACAGGCATATGGAGATCAGTGAGTTGTCAAGGGATATCATAAGATCCTTAAATGGAGATGAATGTCCTGGGATGAACAGCAGTTCAGTTTAGCTGGGGTTAAGTTTCAGCTGATGAGCTGCCATACATGATTATATGGCAGCCAGACATGCTTAGATCTGAGCAGAAACAGTGTTGTCTGAGGAGATGAGTTGAGTGTCATCAGCATAGCAGTGGGAAGAGAACAAATGAGAGGAAATAACTTTGCACAGAGAGGGATTATAGAGGCAGAAAATAAGAGGACCGTGTACTAAGCCTTGCGGGACACCTGTGAAGAATCTATGTGGAACAGGTGTTGATCCTTTCTCTGTTAACTTATATGAACTTCCTTCCAGGTAGGAAGCAATCCATTGCCATGCTGCTCCACAAATTCCAAGACTCGTGAGGGTGGACAAGAGAGTCTTGTGGTTGACTGTAAAAGGTTGAGAATGATGAAGACGGATTACAGTTAGGCTGATCTAGCAGCATGTAGTTTCTCAGTGACAGTCAAAAGGGCAGTCCTTGTGCAATGTGCCACTTTGAAGTCAGACTGGTTGGGATACTGGAGGTTGTTCTGTGAGAGATAGAGAGATATATTCTTTATGTTGTACTGGCCAAAGGTTTGTGGACTCGTGTCTTGAGCATAACCCTTATTTGTGCTAGTTGAGCCCATTCCAGTCCCCTATTTTTGTTGATATAAATAACCTCCACTTTTCTGGAAAGGCTTTCCTTTATATTTTGCGGTGTGTTTGTACAGATACGCTTAATCAATCATTACTATATTATTACAATGTTTATTATCACAGTGTGAGTAGTAGAAATCGTGTCAAGTTAGCTTTCTTCCTGTGTTTTCCTACACAGGAAGAAAGCTAACTTGACACAAAATGAGTGAATGAATTGACACAAAATGAGTGAATGAATATTCATGCACATATATAAATGTCAGTGAATTGAAATCTTCCAAATATGCAGACACGCTCCAATTTCCTGTTACATCCACTCTTAGTTAGAGATCCAGTGACACACCCTCTTTTCTGTAGATCTATATATAAACTCTAAGAATCCTGTGGCAGTCAAACACTGTGGTATCTCTGGCTTTTCTGATACAGTGCAAAGTGCAGAAGAGAAGAAGTGAGCAGTTGTGCATTTCTGTGTGAGCTATTTGCAGAGGGAGATTTTCTGTGTATGTGTAGGCGTATCCACTCATGGCAGTACCCTTCGCCCTTCACCCCTCACCCTCTGCCCTCCTCCCTGCCTCTCGGTCCAGTAAATGAATGCTCATTTGCAAGTTAGATAAATCCTTTGAATGTATTATTGATGCAAACATTTTAGCCTGCAGGCCCCAGAGGATAGCTAATGGAAGCGCGGCGCTCTTCCTGCACTAGCATTCTGCACAAACACAAACACACAAACACACACAGACACAGACACACGCACACACACACACACACACACACACACACACACACACACACACACACACACACACACACACACACACACACACACACACACACACACACACACACATTCAGGCCTCAAGATTGATGCCTGTTCTTCTGGCCCTTAATTATTTCAACAGGATCTGATTCACACTTTAGTGATGCAGGTAATATAATGCAGCCTAATGCAGTCTCTCTAATGCCCTCTACCGAGCCCTTACTCATCTCATCAATTCATAAAAAGAGCACTCAGCCAATTAAAAGGTACAGTGCAGAGCCGGCGTGATCTGTGTGCGTGTTATGCTTTATTGTATTTTATTAGGTCTTATACATTTCGCTCACATTGTTTCACTTTCCCTATGTCTTTTCCCCCGTCTTCTTTCACTGTGAGCTGCTCTGGTTCTCTCTTTAATTCAATTCAATTCAATTCAAGAGTTATTTTATCTTTATCTCTTTTGGAAGGGAGAGGCTAAGGTGGAGAGCTGAGCATACAGCAGGAGAGATAGCGCTGTAGTGATTGATTAAGGCCATGTATTGATCATGATTTTGTGTGTGTGTGTGTGTGTGTGTGTGTGTGTGTATTTGCAGCTTAGTTTCACCTTTCCAGTGCCTGTAATTCGTTCCCCTCTCTCTCTCTCTCTCTCTCTCTCTCTCTCTCTCTCTCTCTCTCTCTCTCTCTCTCTCTCTCTCTCTCTCTCTCTCTCTCTCTTTCTCTTTCTCTCCACGTCGGTACTTTGAAGTACACAGCTTTTGATGACATCACTCCCTCGATGTCCCAGGGTTGGACAGTGTGAATTGGAGATGCCATAAATAAAGCACACACTCTGTTTGGGATAGAGAGGGAGTGCACAAACATTTCTTCTTTTTGTAGCACATATAAAACGGAATAAAAGAAACGCCTGGGGTTCAGGATGAGCTCAGTGTATCTGTATGGTTATGTATGGATGAGACATTCTATAATATCGAATGCTTCCAACTTTGTAGCAACATGTTGGGGGAAAACCACATATGGGTTTGACGGTTACAGTAGGTGTCGAAAAACTGTCCATAAAGTGTATGTGCAGCACTTCCCAGCCAAATAATGGTGTGTATCTGTTTTTTCATGATATCTAGAGTTGGGTAGACTATAGATAAATTAGAGATGTTGCTGTAACTACAATAAACACATCTACTCTCAGGTGAACTAAAGATCAGTGACGGGCCCTGTGTTTGGTGCCTTGTTAGATAATCTGCATTACATCCAGTCCAAGACACAAGCAGTTCACACAGACAGGGCAAGCATCTGAACAGCTGGTGCATTGTCCTCACATCGTTTATTGACATCAGCTTCCTCAGCATGAGGTCCGGTCTCTATATCGAGGATCTCCTGAGTGTGGAGATTTATTAATATATTCTACAGGTCTTCTGTAATGAAAAAGTTCAGTGATAATGTTCTATCTTCTGCTGATGTTCTCTTCCTTTCTGCTCCCACACACACCCTGTAGCGTCAGCTGACTTGACATTTTGCTGACACCAAAATTACCTTAACTTAGGATCAATTTTTTTTTCAAGCAGAACTCATAAACATTTGATCAGATCAACTGTGACAGTCGTGTGATGCGGCTGCTCAGGGTTTCTCGGTCTACGCCTCACACACAGTTTGATATTCCGGTGTGTACACACAGTGCTGAATCCCACGCAGAACCATCTCCACACATCATCTCTGCAGCACTCAAAACACTCTTCCTCTCCCTTAGTCCTCCTCAGTTGTTTCCCGTTATTTGCCAGCGTGTGTTGCAAAGCTGTGCAATGTTTAATTCATCAGGTGACGCGCCTGCCCAGTTGGGCACCTCGGACTGTTTGGAGAAGTGCCGCTTCAAACCGCTTAATGTATTCCCAGCGATTTGTGTGCTGTTTGTCTGATTAATGCACAGTGCAGCTCCTTAGAGCCTTGCCTCATTATGTTGTGGACAGAACTGAAGGATTTTACTGTGCTGACTCACATGAGACGCAGCTCCCTATCAGAGGTCCCATATCACTTTTACCTATGGGATTAACTCAGACAATGATTGCATCTTCTCCATCTTTTTCATTTACTGTATATCTCAGGTTTTATCTTTCGCTCTCAATTATTCTCACTTTCCTTTCTAATTTTCATAAGTCATGCTGTTCTTTCGCTCCCTCCCACCATCCTCTCTAACAGCAGGTTGAACTTTTTTAAATGCAAACATCACTAACAACGGCACTCATGCATAAGTGCCGTCTCAGCACCTGTGCCTTAATGATTAATTCCTCATTGATGGTCTCAATTAATTTGCTATTACGCAGCAGAAGGCCTGCTCGGGCTCTGTCGCTGTCCTGGCCCTGCTCTTGGTTGAAAAAGATTTTCACTGGCAGCTGGCTGGAGGAGATATGAGCTGTGCTGCACCGTGTTTTCACAGACATACTAATGCGCTTTGTCTAATGCTAACAGCACAGCGTACGTGAGCTGCGAGAGAGAAGCAATCACCAAACAAGAGGAAGAAAGGCTCAACCTCTTTTCATAAAGTCTTAAGTAGATTAATTGTACACTTCAAAATTCAGAATCAGAAAGAATTGTATCGGCCAAAGGTTCACCTAGAAAGGATCCCGGTCCATCTCAGGACACACACACACACAAACCTTTATACACTCAGTCATACCTCGGGCAATTCAGACTAGCTTTTTTAGTCTAGTCAGGATTTTTGGAGGGAGGTGAGAGAAATCCTGAGAACTATGAGGAAAACTACATGGACACATGAAGAGACTACAGCAGAAGACCACATGTTCTTCGACCTCTCTCAGCAAGAAACAGGGGTACAGCTTCCCTAACACTGGACAGTTAAAGATGTTCTTTTTCTTTTTATCTTCAACTTTCCCAGAAAGTGAACTTTATAGTACTAACTGTTACCTCATATTCATGTTCTCACCTGATGCAAATAAAAATCCATGTTCAATTCCATTCAATTCAAGTTTATCTGTATAGTGCTTTTTACAATTGAGATTGTCTCAAAGCAGCTTTACAGAACATAAACATAGAACAGAGGGTTATTATAAGAATAATATAAAGATTAATAGAATACAAAAATTCAAGATTAATATTAGATAGATTTAGTTCACAATGTGTATGTATTTATCCCCAATGAGCAAGTCTGAGGTGACTCAGGCAGCAGTGGCACGGAAAAACTCCCTTAGATGGTAAGGAAGAAACCTTGAGAGGAACCAGACTCAAAGGGGAACCTCATCCTCATATGGGTGACACTGCAGGGTGAGATTATAAATATGCAGTATAACAAATGTTGTATAGATGCAAAAGATCACATGGAGTTCTTTTTAGTATAGCAGAATCTAAGTGTAGCAGAATCAATGTGGTCTTCTGCTGTTGCATCCTATCTCAAATTAAATCAAATCAAATTTTTATTTGTCACATACACATACATACAGGGTACGATATGCAGTGAAATGCTTTATGCAACTGTCCAGTATAAGAATAAAGAATATCAAAAAAATTAAAAAAAAAAAGCAAAAAAATAAAATGACAATAAAATAATAAGAAAGTATAAACTATATAAGAAAACTATATAAAAACTATATAAAAATTTGAAATATGTGGAGAATATGAAATAATGTATATACTAGTGCTGGGCAACGATTAAATATTTTAATCGCGTTTAATCGCATGATTTTTCTGCGATTAATCACGATTAATCGCAGCATCCGCAAAATTCAATAATGAAATCAAAAGTAGTGTATTGCATAATTTTATTCTTTCAAAGTACTTCTGTATGAACAAAAGTGCAATAACATTTGGTTTAAACAAATAAAGTGCTTTTTTACAGCAGTTAAAAGTTAGTAGCAGTTAACACTTCTTGTAAATCTTAACTGAAACATTAATGTAATCAAATTAAATATAACATTAACGTATAAATAAAACATTAAAACATTAATGTTTTATTAAACAATAAATAGATGTTTGCTGGCATCAACGGTGTGCATTGCATTTAATTGATACTTCAGACTCGAAGTTTTTAACAATTTAGCTTTGCAGTGGTTACAAATAGCTTTAGTTCTATCAACTCCACCGTGCGGAAAAGGTTTAAAATAGAAATGTCCATTTAAGATTTCCGTACCTTTTTCCATTTTTCTGTCCGCACCAGATATTTTCTGTTTCGCACTGTAGCTCTCTTAGACACACAACAAATGCTTTCATTGGATGAGACGCGTGATGACGCTCATCCCAAGCAGCCAGTAGCCTACTGATTAACACCCCACCCCTCCTGTGACCCATGGTTTGTGTTGTATTCGGTGGTATTATTACAGTCTATCTTTTTTTTTTTTCAAAATAAAAAGTACGTTAACGCGCGATAAACTAATTGTCGGCGTTAATTAATTAATGCGTTAACGCGATAAAAACGCGTTAACTTCCCCAGCCCCAGTATATACATATACATAAATATATATATATTGTAAATGTGTATGTTTTTTAAAGGTTGTCCTTAAAGTGACCAGGTGCAGTATGGTGTGTGAATAGTGTATAAAGTGTATAAAGTGGCACTGTGCTGTGCAAGTCCAGAGTGAAAGTGTCCTTAGAATGTCCAGGTGAATTATGGTGCACTTCACTGTGTTGTGTGTGTTCACTGTGTTGTGTGTGTTCACTGTGTTGTGTATTTTGACATGCTTTTCCACTCACCACGGTTCTAAGGGGTGTTTATTTGTTACCGTCACCCTCTTGTCAGCTTGAAAGACTGTGGTCATTGTCCTCTGACCTCCCTCATCAACAAGCTGTTTCTGCCTGCAGAACTGCCTGCCACTCATAGTGGGGGGTTTTTTTAACACCATTTGGTGTAAATTGTAGAAACTATTCCCTTGTTTAAAAATGGCAGGAGGTCAGCAATTTCTGAAATACTCAAACCAGCCTGCCTGGCACTAACAAGCATGCAACGGTCACTGAGATCACAGTCTAATATATAGCCATATACCTACTGAGACAGAGAGAGAGAGCGACTGAGAGAGATGAGAGAGAGAGAGAGAGAGAGAGAGAGAGAGAGAGAGAGAGAGAGACAGAGAGAGAGAAAGAGAGAGAGTGAGAGAGATTAAAGATAAATAAAGATCCGTACACACAGGTATACACTGTGTTCTGATGAACAGTATAGAAGATAAGAAGTATTTTCAGAAGATATGTATAATGTTCTGAATATTTATGAAGTTTGCACAAAACTGCAAATTACATGAAGTTTAATATCCCGATATCTCACTTCCATTATACATTGTCTTGTCGATGTAGTGGTGCTCAAACTACACGATTTATCGCACTCATTTTGTAAATTACACGAATCCTCAACAATAAGAGGCTGATCTCAACATTTCACGATTTCACACATAAAGCAACTTTTTCTCTGAATAGAGACAAAAAAGATGATCTTGCCATTTATGTTGTTTGTGCACTCATTTGTACAGAAAAAAAAAAACAGAAGACGAGGATGAGAATTGCCAGCGAGCGCGTGGAGACGTTTTCAAAGCCGTGCCTGTTGTTTTGTAGCAGGTTCGTTTTCTCGCACGATCTTACTTGTTGCTCTTCTTTCTTGTCATTCCTTGCCTTACATCGTTCGCACCACAAAAATGTGTGGCAGTAATTTCAAAACCCAGTTTAAAACTGCTAGATTCAACAGAACAGATCAAAAACTGGGTCACAACGAGTCTCTGAACTGCTCACATTTAATGATCTGGACTTTTTTCTTTTATAGATCTTAAGAATTTGTCTGTGACAGGAAAATCGAAGCTGCGATCATGTACTGTTCACTCAGCTTAATATCAGGGAAGTGATATTCTACTTCGCATTTATGCCTGTGACCTCCCATCGGCTCTGTAGCCTGTCCTCTCTCATGCGTCCTCTAATTGACATTAGCTGTTACAAGTAGCAGCTAACTAAATGTCAGGCCTGGTGATTAGTTTGTTGTATGGTTTGTCCTGTGTGTGTGTGTGTGTGTGTGTGTGTGTGTGTGTGTGTGTGTGTGTGTGTGTGTGTGTGTGTGTGTGTGTGTGTGTGTGTGTGTGTGTGTGTGTGTGTGTGTGTGTGTGTGTGTGTGCGTGTGTGTGTTTCAGGTTCTATAAATTAGAATCAGCCTTTTTTGCTTTCCTCATAGCTTTACACCTGACTCTCTAAGAGGCCTAACCTAGGATGCTGGTCGCTAAGCAACTGAGGCCTGCATCTGTCTCCCATGGGTGTTGGCTCATGAGTTAATGCAAGAGATTTAATGTATGTATCTAGTGTGATTAGTCATTTGTGAGGTTTCATTGAAGTTTCACATTACCTCTGAATAATTGTCATGACTTTTATCTCCACTTTGTATTTTGACCTCACAGATCAAACCGCTTTTGCCATTGGCAGAGGACGATTAGCATGTTTAACTCCGTCTGCTTTCTGCTTCATCTGTCAAACACAGGTGTTCCCTATCAGAGATAATGATTCTGATAGGTAAAGCCATAAATTAGGTGACATTGCTGCATTCTTTAACAGTTTTGTTGAAAGCCACTCAGCATCAGGACCAGAACTACCCGCTCCACCAAGGACATCACTGAAGAGTGATGGCACAGACCGTCTGCTCCAACACACACACTGCCAAGTTCCCAAAAATGGAAGAGAGACATGTGGGTGTTGGATAGACTTTCAAATGTAAAAATAAAATACTTCTTGGATCAGGTTGGTATCTGGAGAATTATTGCTGTTTGGCTGTGATTTTTAGTGAACTGATAAGAAATAAACTTCACTGGGACTCTTCAGTGAGGTGATCAGATTTTTCCTCTTACCTCTCTGCCTTTACTTTAGCATAGATACCCTTTAAATTCTAACTCTTCGGTGACTTCAGCACAGATACCCTTTAAATCCTGACTCTTCAGTGACTTAAGCTTAGAAACATTTTAAATTCTAACTCTTCAGTGACTTCAGCACAGATACCCTTTAAATCCTGACTCTTTAGTGACTTCAGCTTAGATACCCTTTAAATTCTGACTCTTCAGTGACTTCAGCACAGATACCCTTTAAATTCTGACTCTTCAGTGACTTCGGCACAGATACCCTTTAAATTCTGACTCTTCAGTGACTTTGGCACAGATACCCTTTAAATCCTGACTCTTCAGTGACTTCAGCAGAGATACCCTATAAATCCTGACTCTTCAGTGACTTCAGCACAGATACCCTTTAAATTCTGACTCTTCAGTGACTTCAGCACAGATACCCTTTAAATCCTGACTCTTCAGTGACTTCAGCACAGATACCCTTTAAATTCTGACTCTTCAGTGACTTCAGCACAGATACCCTTTAAATGCTGACTCTTCAGTGACTTCGGCACAGATACCCTATAAATCCTGACTCTTCAGTGACTTCAGCACAGATACCCTTTAAATGCTGACTCTTCAGTGACTTCGGCACAGATACCCTATAAATCCTGACTCTTCAGTGACTTCAGCACAGATACCCTTTAAATGCTGACTCTTCAGTGACTTCAGCACAGATACCCTTTAAATTCTAACTCTTCAGTGACTTAAGCTTAGATACACTTTCATTTCTGACTATTTAGTGACTTCAGCTGATCAGAAATACACATTGTCAGTGAGCTAACCAGGCATAGACTTCCTCATTGACTTCTCCCCAGTAACTGTGAACTGGTCAGTGATACATGTGTTCCTGATGATTCCTCCCTGACTCTTTGATAATCTGATCAGAGATATAATTTACCAGTAAATCTTTCAAGCATTGAGTTATGGTACAATTTACAAAGGACAGTTGATAGAGTTGACACTCTTTGCCCCTGACACTTCAGTTACTCTTCTCCCATGGCGCTTCAATAATCTCAGCTTATATATATATATAGATGTATATAAATTTCCCTCTTGCTCCTCAGGAGTTTAGACATCCTCCTCTGTGGCTTTTTAATAATCTGACACCCCCACCACCACCACCACCACCACACACACACACACACACACACACCACTGTTCCCTAACTCATCAGTGAGCTGATCAGAAAGAAACTTCTTCCAGATTCTTCTTTTACTGATTCGTCAGTGGCCAGTGAAACACATCTCCTTTCATTCTTCAGTGATACATTTACGACCAGTGAGCTGAGCTGAAGTCAGATTTTTTTCTCCTGTACTGTATATTCAGTGAGCTGAGCAGACATATATTTCACCCCTGACTCTTCAGTGAGCTGGGCAGAGATGCCCCTAGAAGTTGTTTTATTTAAAGCTTGACTCGATCTGAGTGATTACATGCTTCTGAATTTAACATCACTAGCTGCAGCCTCTGGCTTCTCCAGAAGCGTAATGCCATGTGCACTCACTCGCTGTCCTCTCCCTTAAAACTTGTGCACTTCATGTTTCTCTTTCCCAGTTTTGCCTAACCCCCTAGACTAAAGGGAAGACAACGAGCACTCCAAAGGCAGTGTGGAAATGTAAATAGACCAAATGGACATACATTTTTTTTGTTTTTAAAGTGGGTCATGGAATTAAATGACAGTATTTTTTAATTACACACACCAGCATTTTTTTTTTATCTAATCAGCCAAACCTGTGGTAGCAGTGCATTGCAAAAGATAAATAAATAAATAAAAAAGTTACATTTACAGCATTTGGTAGACGCCCTTATTCAGAGCATCTTCTCATCGCAGTTTATACAGCTGAGAACTTGAGGGTTAAGGGCCTTTCTCAAGGGCTCAGCAGTGACAGCTTCATGGGTCTGAGATTTGAACTCGCAACCTTCCGATCAGTAATCCGACAGCTTAACAACTAAGCTAAAACATGCAGATATTGCTCAAGAGCTTCAGGTTGTGAATGTATATATTTATATAGGATATTATATACAGTACACGTATGCATTAGTATACACTATGTACAGTATACTTTATATATACAGTGTGTGTGTGTGTGTGTGTGTATGTATGTGATGGATTTGGCAGAATGCTGGAATAATAGCTGAATAGGAATGAAGGGGCATGACATCAAACCCTTGACTACTGAGTGCACACACTGAATGCACAAAATTCCACACTCTTCCTGACACACAAGAAAACATACTCTTACGATTGCTGGTTCATACAGTGAGTTCTCTGCATCTTCGACAGGAGCTCCTGGCGGTTTACTTTTCCTGACTTGTATAGATGTGATGTACAATGGATATAAAAACACACCCCTGTTAACATGGCAAGGTTTTGCAATGTAAAAAAAAAAAAAATCCCAAGATAAATCATGTCAGAATGCTTTCCAGCCTCAGTGTGAACTTACAGTAACCTAGTTGCATAAGTTTGCACACTCCCCTAAAATAACACTTTGTTGAAACAGAGTTGATTTTGTTTATTACACCAGTCAGTGTTATTAGGTACTGTAGGAGTCTATCAGCATGGCATCTTGACATGACAATATTTTTCCACTCTTTCTTTCTAAACTATTCAGGCTTCAGTCACTCCACAGATTTTAGTTGGATTCAGGACAGGGCTTTGGGTAGGTCATTCAAGAACATTGATCTTCTTTTGGGTCATTGTTGTGCTGATAGATGAAATTCTGACTACCAGGCACATGAAACTTTTGCACTAAAATCGTCTGATATTTGTAGCTATTCATGATTCTTTCCACTGTGATTAAAGCCTGAGTTCTGGCTAAAGAAAAGCCCTAAAGCACCATGCTGCACAGTGGGTATGCTGTTTTTTGTTGATGTTCGTTTTCTTTTGTAAGTAACATACCGTTTGCGATTGGAATGAGTTTCAGACCATAACACATATTGACAGATGGTTTGTGGTGGTTTAGTTGAGCTTGAATGTATTTTGTGTCTAGTCACTCTCCTCTATAACACAGACATGTGACGAATATGAGAGGTTGTCACATGTAAAGAGGAATCAGTACTTGTCAGGTATCTTTGATGCTCTTTTAATGTCTCTTGGCAGCTTCCGTGGTAAGTTTTTATCTTGTCCTTTTGTGCATTTTGAAGAGACGTCCATGGTGTATCTACTGTAATGTTTTAGGAAAATTTTTATACCCCTCTTCTGGTCAATACATTTCAACAAGTGACACCATGCATGCGTTATAAGCTTCTGACAGACCGTGGTTTAAGCAGTCAGATAAAACCAACAAGGAGTGAAGAAAATCTCTCAGAAACAGCTGATTTTTATTTAGGGTTGATTTTTTTTTTGCATCACTAAAACCTGCCATTTTAACAGGTGTGTAGACTTTAAAATCCATTGTAGGAATATGTGTCTGTAGCAGCCTCTAACACCTGCATAATGTGCTGTTTGGTTATTATTCAAACCTTATTTACTGTTCACAGACAGCAAAATGTCCTTGCAGTGGTAAATGTGAGCACATCTGTTGTGTGTATGAAAGGTAAAGTTAGAATAATGGCCTGAACTCCACTTCATAACCTCCACTTGTCTACAATCACATACACAAGTTCAAACAGCCTCTCACACAAACAACTACTGGTAATGAAAGGCAAGTTTCATGCGAAAGTTTTGTGCCCTGTGCAACATAGAGGCAATTGACCTTGAAATGAACAGCAGCATTGGGGGACAGCACGGTATGAGTACATTTAAGAGCCATGCCCGGGTGCCAGGGGCCAGGCTGCTGCCTAATGACAGATACAGAGAACCATCCATCACCATGCCATAGCCAGGGCAAGTGACGGGGTAGGGCCTTAATCACCTCTCACACGTGCACCATACACTCTCTCTCTCTCTCTCTCTCTCTCTCTCTCTCTCTCTCTCACACACACACACATACACACACACACACACACACACACACACACACACACACTCACTATGTAAGTTTTCATAATAGATATATTCACATTCAGATCTTTCAAATTGAAAAGATGAATGTCTTCTCCCCTTCTCACATGATACAGTAAAGGGATTCTGCTTAAATGCATGCTTTTAACAATATATTTTATTTCACATACTGATTTATTATGCATGAAATTTCTTATTAAATGTAAAAACGAAGAAAACAAAGCATGTATAGAACAGGTGTTATTACAGCTTATTGGGAATACTGATATATCGTACAAAGAATTAAATCTAGCACACTGAATATCTTCTTAGTATACTTATATGTTTTGTTCAAGCCTCCAAACAAAAAGCTTTTAGGTGGTTTTCTAAGAGTGAGGTTTCCAACTGAGTTAAGCTTTTTTTCTGGTGTTTGAATCTCAGCTGTTCTATTGAGGATAATGTGCACTACATACTATAGATGCTACAGCACCATTATGTTCTACCCTATAAAGTGAGCACATTTGGTGAAAAGGACATTTGAGACTTTAAATGTATCATGGAATGGACTTACAGAGACTTCTTAAGATCCCTCCATTGGTCCATTTTCTGTACCACTTATCGTACACAAGGTCATAGGGAGCTTGGAGACCATCCCAGGGGACATACAGGATGTGGTGTAAAGTCATCGAAGGAAACATCCTTACACACGCACTCACACACTGTAGACAATTTAGAGATGCCAGTCAGTCTACAGCTTATGTCTTTGGACTGGGGAGGGAACCAGTGCACTTGGAGGAAGACCCTGAATTATTGTGAAGATTGTGCTGCCTCAAGCAAAAATTGCAAGTAAAATATTTATTTGGTCATAAATTGAGATTTGCGGTTTTAAAAATACATAATGATGTGATCTGATGTGATCACCAGTGGACAGTTTCTGGTCTAAAAGTCACAGTTGTCGTAAATCCTGCTGTAGAAACTGGCAAATTTTATTGCGATCAAGTAATAAATTAAAAAAACTCATATAGTCTAAAACATGCTTAAGAAAGCAACCTGCTTCAGTGGTTCATGAGACAGAAACATTCTACTGCTTGTTGTTGCTTATTAATATTCAGATCCATTTAAATACTAAAGTAATTCAGTTCAAATTCAGTTTTTATTAATACATTCACACGCACACACACACACACACACACACACATGCACGCACGTGCACTACTACAGAATATCTGATGCATCATTCACTGGATTCACTGGGCATTCTGAAAATCTCAAAGTAAAAGGATATTTATTTTTCCTCTTTTTCCACCCACACTTATGCTAAAATTCAGCTACTTGTATTCATGAGCACACACACATGCTGTGGTCTCTGTTTTAACATGAAACTTCTGAACGGACTTCTGCCCTGTGCTCTTGACCTCATTTGCATGTGACTTATTCCTCTAACACTCCTCCTGACTTAAGTCTAAGATCAGCCTTCTAATATGTATAAAGAAGCACAGGGACACTTGTGAGAACACATAAGTATGTGTATAACATGGCGTGAAGGAGTGTGTGTGTGTGTGTACAGCTGAGTCTCAGCGTCTATATTACTCAGACTGCTCTAGGTCTTTACTCCTGGCTGAGCATAAGGTTCGGCCGTGGCATTCTCGGCTTGTGCTTTGAAGCTCACGGCTGGCAGTTATCAGAGCAGAGCATGGCTTCGTCCGTGGCACTGACTCACAGATGTGCTCCTCCTTCTCTCTCTCCTCTCATCTGTGCACTGGTCCGGCTAGATGAACATGTGCGCAAGCTAATGGTGTTCTTATCGTTCCTGTGAGTGCTGAGTACAGCCTGTTAAGCTTGGAGCTTTTGTCATTTGCGTCGGCTAGGAGGAGACGTGCTGGGTAAATCCAGCTCTGTTTGGCTGATCAGGTCAATGAATCATCATGGTTCGGCGAGAGGCAAATGAACAGAAACTCTTCAAGTATTTTGCAAAGTACAGTCAAGAAAGAGTCAAATAAATGTGCCATATCTAAAATGGTGGAATCTGCATTTATTCTCACACTATATATTTGGGGATGTAATAATTCTGACACATCACAACAGCTTCTACAGGAACAAACTTTTTTAAATCCAGAATGTTCAGTCTAAATCTTTTCCTCTTAATTTGTATCTGTTAGGGAGTTTTTAACCTCATTTATGGCTCTGCATTTCCTGCTAGTTAGGACGGGCAAGTGGTGAAGTGTCCTTGGTCCATACAGTAGTAGGGATGCACTTATTTCCGGGGATTTCAGAACAGCGTAACAGATATTGCGTCATCAGGTAGGCGTGGCCTATTTGATGATCTAACCCTAATTCTAAACCTAACCGTAGTTTTTGGTTGTTTATTTGTTTTTGAAAACAGCTTAACCGTAAGATAATAAAGCATAATACAGTAGATATAAAATATGAAATCTACCTGTATGACTGTTTTGTCCTTCATTATCCATCGTAGGTGTACTCTTTTTTTTTTTTTTGAAAGAGGGCATTTTTCCAAGACCTCCAGAAACACGCCCACTTTACGTCGTGGTAACGAAACCCCTGGAATTTAGTCAATGCCGTCCATAGTAGGGGTATTAATACAACCACAGCTAGACAAAAACAAAATACCATTTGTGACAGTTTGCTAATCTAGGTTATGTCCCTGGTGCATTGAAGCATCTATTTCAGTGTCAAACAGTGACAGAATGAAGTGTAGTCAAAAAAAATCTGAATGTAAAAAGAACCCATCAGCCCTTTAATGGGAGTTGAGTATTTGAAAATAATGTTTGTTAAAAACAATATTTTCAAATTTTAAAAAAAATAAACCTTCATGGGATAGCATGGTGGTGCAGTGGGTAACACTGACAGCCCCAAGGTTCCCAGTTTGATCCTGAGCTCAGGTTACTGTCTGTATGGAGTTTCTCATTTTGTCCCCATGTTTGTATTGGTTTTCTTTAGATTATTTACTGTCCTCCCATCGTCCGTAAACATGCGGTTAGGTGGATTTCTTCTCTAAATTCTCCAATGTTCCTGGTATCCGTTCTGGAGCCACTGCAGAATAAAGCAGTTACTGAAGATGAATGAATGAATAAAGCTTTATGGGATATAAAGTGCTATTCATGTGACTTTATATTATTACAATTTACAGTACAGTAAAAGAGAAGTGCCAAAGCAATGGCCACCTCATGCTTTAATACACCTCTCCCTCGCATCCCAAGAGGCACTTAGCATGAGGTAGTGATTTCTAATGAATGTCCTTAATAATGAGAAATGCCGTTTGCACAATACCCAGAGTCTGCACACGCTGCAACTCTATCCCCTACTCAAAACCCTCCAGCGTGGAAACAGGCAATGGCCCCCGCCGAGGGAACCACCACCAACCCCAACCCGAAGACTGCGCTCAACTATTAATCAATGCCTTAATGAGATCTCATTCTCTGTACAAAATAATGGCCAGGAAATAGTTACCCCTTGAGTGTTTTGCTGTATTTTTGGTCTCAAAACTCTCAGCATATACACAAATGCTAAAAGAGAATGTCTTGCAGGAAATAAAATTAGATTAGCAGTTTTATTTATATAAAACTCCACAGTTCGGGGTGTGTTGTTTTGCTGTTTTGCTGTGGCAGTGAGGAGAAAAAAGGTGAAGTCCTCATGTAAAAGTACTCTGTAGCGATGAAGCATGAGTAGCATAAGCTTTTGGTCCTCTCGGGTTTATAACAGATAACAGATTCGTGTGCAGCTCCGAAGATTACTCGTATTTGGACAGGTTGTATTTCTGCCAAATATGCATTGTAAAACAGGAACAAATATGTTCTCTAGAAGATAGGTGTGTGTGTGTGTGTGTGTGTGTGTGTGTGTGTGTGTGTGTGTGTGTGTGTGTGTGTGTGTGTGTGTGTGTGTGTGTGTGTGTGTGTGTGTGTGTGTGTGTGTGTGTGAATATTGGTAAGGTGAGGAAGGTGAATCAGTATGCAGGTATGCATGAGTGTGTGGGAGGTTATACGCCTGTGCACCCGAGTGCATTTGTGTGTGTCTGCCTGTTTTTAGAGACTACAATCTGTTCTCTCATTTGCCTGTGTGACTGAGTATCTTGTGAGTGTTCAGGGATAAATTATAAGTCTTTTGGCTCTTTTTTTGTGCTTATAAGCATGTGGTCATGCATTAATATCTGTATCATGTCAGCCTCCATCTGTGTGCGTGTGTTTGTACCCACATGCATACATTCCCAGAGGGCTTTGCCCACTCCTCTCATGCTAGTTAAGGATCGAGGGCATTGCCCTGGTGATTAGCACAGCTGGCCACACCATATGCAGGCAGGACACTGATTCCCAGTGCATACAAGTGCAGAACAGCAGCACCTTTTCTCGACTGTGTGCTTCATTGACCGGAGAGCGTCTCAGCACTCACCTCAGAGCAAAACCCAGTTGTAGCGCACTTCCTTACCATCAACATGAAAGAGAATAGCTCACCAAAGACGTCTTTAAAAGCCCTGTTTGAAGACAAAGGGCTTTTTTTGGATTACCTTTGGATTTGAATTTTAGATCAGATCTTTTTTCTTTAATCCGACGTAGATGCTCTTCAAACACCTTGACACTTTCACTGCAAATATCAGTCAAAATGTTCAGGCGCAGGTCCACGTGGCGAATTTAAGGGATGTTTGATAGTAAGAACTACAAGGTCAGCTTAAAACTTGTACTCTTGCCCTTATCGGCCCTGTACTTAGGCTGAGTCCTTCCCACTTTTTTGGAAGGTTAAAGGTATAGTCGGAAACTTGTGCAGAATTTGAAACTTTGAACCAATAAGATATGTTTTTCAAAGCCACGCCCCCAAACAGATTAGAACGTCTGAATGCAGAGCAAGAGGCGGAGCTTTCTGAATTGACAAGCAGCTTGACTAAAAGTCAAGGAAAGACATTTCCATGTGCTAATTGGTTGGATTTTGGTGGCCACCTCTTTTTTTATTGTTTTCATTTCATCTGCAAGAATGTCAGATGAATTGCAACAAGTACTACAAAAAATGCCTTTTACAGTCTTAATTTTTGTTCTCAAGGTAAATCTGTTTAACGTCTTCTTAACCAGTAATATGTTTATTGTGACTGTAGTTGTTAACATAATCACAAATTGGCTGCTGTAGTAACAGATTTTACTATGCTATACAAACGAAAATGCAGCAAATCAGTGTTGGTGACCAAAAACTAAATAGTTTTTAAAGGAGATGGTCCACAGGAGAATCATTTACTCAGAAAATCAACCAAACCAAATTTCATGTTAAATGTAACCAACACTAACAAGCAATCAGTATAATTATTGCTTGTTATAATTGCTTATATAATTGCTTTTTACCTAGAGGTCAACAGTGGGTACTGCAACAAGTGCTAATTGAGGACCATTAGGGATCATGCTGTCCCATATGAGAGACGGAAAACAGAAAAGCGAACAGGGTTGCCAGATTTCATACTAGCACCTAAAACCATGCGTGAAAATGGGTTTTCAAGACTGCATGTAGTCTATTTTCATCTGCTTAAGAAGTTAGACAGTAGCCTATAGCATAAGTCAGGTGGTGTTTGAAATTATATTGTTATTAAAGTCAGCCTTTCTCGCACAATTCTATGATCACAACCTGGAACTACCTCAAACATCCCTTTAATGAGATCTGAATTTAAAGGAACGCGATTGAATAGAACTAAAAAACCCGAATCCCTAATCCTTATTTGGACTCACCATCTTAAAATACATTCTTTGAAATTCTCTTAGATTCTAAAATTTAAAATAATAATTAAAGAAAATCTTTGAAAAAAATGTCAAGGGCATCTTGGTAGCAAATGTGGTGTTTTTTATTTGTTTGTTTTTTTTGGTAAACTGCTCCCACACAGGACTCCATTTCACGTCGGTTTCATATCTCACTGCTTCTTCTTCTGTTTCATTTAAATGATTGCTGCGTTGTGTGCTCAGTAATTACATTGCACCCTCTTGTGTAGAATTTACAATTATGACAAATTATTTAAATTAGCTTAATAGAAGACTGGAAGTTGTTAAATTTTAGAATGCAGTCGACTGAATTAATTTACTGAATTAATTACAGTTTGTCGACCTTCGATTAATCATTAGCAACCCTAATTTTCATGAGATGTTTTTTTTTCTTTTCAGATTCCAGCTTTCCCTCTTAATCTGGCTTTGAGCTGACGGTATACAGTATGTTGTCAATGAGATGTACTTTACAGTAGCAGTCCTTTCAGAACAGAGTAATATAAAGGTTGAGGTTATTTAAGTGGATTCTATAATTAGTGTGATGAATGAACCTGAAGATTGTTGTGTGTGTAGTAAGTAATTGCACATTGTGGAAGGTGTGGTTGCCATGGATGTGGTGTTTATAGCCGTATTATTGCTTCTCTTAGTTTTTTCCACAGAGATTATTATGAGACTAGATTTACACTGCAATGTGTGCAGTATTACAGTATAGACTAATCTGTGTGTGTGGGTGGGTTGGTTGGGGTGTGTGTGGTGGGGGGTAGGGGTGTACTGTGGGTTGGTATGCGAATGTGTACAGTAAGGATGGTCCAGTCAGTGGCCTCTTCTTAGATTAATGGTGCAAGCTGAGAGGCAGTCCAGGCTAGCAGCGCCTTGATTTATTCACCACTTAACACTGATGAAGCTTCCAACAGCACACACTGTTATGTTGGCAGCACATTTTTCTTTATCACATGGCTTTGCAAGCCTACATTTGCGTTTGTGTGTGTGTGTGTGTGTGTGTGTGTGTGTGTGTGTGTGTGTGTGTGTGTGTGTGTGTGTGTGTGCGTGTGTGCGTGTGTGCGTGTGTGCGTGTGTGCGTGTGTGTGTGTGTGTAATGAAAGGCTTTTGTTTTAATATGAATATATGCTTGTGTTCTTATTGTTTCAAGATTGTGCGTCTGTGTGTTTGTAATGAATAAAATCAGACTGCCAGTGTGGGACAGTTTTTTTTTATTCTACTCTTTACACTGCCATATAGCAAAGCTATGATTACGAAAGAGAATTGATGTTATTCACAAGGGCTCGATATGCTTTCAGAATGCATCTCTTAGTCATAAGCTGCCAATTGAAGAAAATTATCCAGCTAACACTTGCTGCCCGTGCATAGCTGCACTAAGACTCTCTAAATACAAGAATGCATTGGAGTGCATCGCTCCTGTGTCAAGGTGAATACGACCTCATTAGAGGAAGCCAGAGGTGATCTTTACAGCTAGGGAGGAAAAAAACTACATACAAATGAAGATTTCTCAATTTGTCAGGCTGGCTTGCATTTTTGCAGTGTTTTTTAGTGTTTATGTGGGTTAATTTGTGTTTTTGTGAATGTGAGATAAAGTCTAGGAGTCTTAATAGCTCTTTACACAGATGTTTGTGTAAAGAGCTATAAAGTCTAGGAGTCATAATAGCTCTTTACACAGATATGTTGCTGTTGCTAAATCTGACCTATTGCCTTGACCTTTCTTCTGTTCTGATGTTATCTTAGAATCCAGACATCGTCCTGGTGCACTACTTAAACGTGCCAGCCATAGAGGACTGTGGGAAACCATGCGGTCCCATCCTGTGCTCCATCAACACAGACAAGAAGGAATGGGCCAAGTGGACCAAGGAGGAGCTTGTGGGGCAGCTCAAACCAATGTGTGAGTATTTTCTCTGTCCTGTCCTTCACCTTCATTCACAGCACTCACCTGTGAACATTCAGGTGTACGAATACTGATTTGTTCATCCATTAATCATTAGTAAGATTTTTACCCTGGTCAGGGTCATAGTGGGTATTTGCAGAACACTGGGAATGAGGCAGGAGTAAACCCTAGATGGGA
The DNA here is from genome assembly GCF_022655615.1 of Tachysurus fulvidraco. Classification (NCBI taxonomy): domain Eukaryota; kingdom Metazoa; phylum Chordata; class Actinopteri; order Siluriformes; family Bagridae; genus Tachysurus; species Tachysurus fulvidraco. The sequence goes on from NC_062540.1 coordinate 15,086,054, forward strand.
AACTAAGGTTAATGCACCAAAACACATACACAGCTCTTTATTATCTGGAGTGACCTACAATTCTGTAATTTTATGCATCTGAGCAGTTGAGGGTTAGGGGCCTTGCTCAAGGGTCCAAGAGTGTAGCTTGGTGTTCCTGGTATTTAAACTCACAATCTTTGAGTCAGTGGTAATACCTTAACCACTGAGCTACCACACACACATACAGCAAGAATACAAAAATCTCCACACAGACAGTAAACCAAGCCAAGGATTTAACCTGAGACCCTTCAGTGTTATATTGATTCTATAAGATAAAGCCAGAGATCATATTAAAGGTTTTTCTAGTTTTTCTAGTGCTTCTTTTCAGAATAATACAATATGACCCTGAAGTTTCAATTAATAGAACTGTAACTAATCCAAATTAAAGGCATGTGATGGGAGTTTAGGGATGTAGGGTATGATGGTTAAAAAGTAATTCAGAACGTATACAATTTTTCATTGCAATTTGCCTCACAGACAGCAGAGGGCTCTAAAATGTATATAAACCGCTCATTTAAGATCATTAGTATCCTGTTTGTACTCAAACCCATTCTATTGAGACCCATTAGATCTATTAGACTTTGGGTTTTTTAAAAATCCCTTAAGGTTTTTCTTTTACATCCCTTTGTGTTAAATATCCTTGCATGCATCATATCCTATTGGCTTTATGCCCTGGTAGTGTTTAATGAGAAGCTGATGCTACAAACCCATTATAACAAGATTTTGAGGTAAACAGGAAGTTTTTTGTTGGCCCAGCAACAGGTGCGTTCTTTAAGATGTTCCTATGTTTTCGGATCTGGGTGTGCCACTCGTCTGGGCCTCCTCTCTTGTTTGGCTAGCACACTGAGCATGCGCTGGCTTCCCGGCATTCAGTGGAGGAGGGCAGCAATGTTATTGATTGATGAGTGTGTGTAGGAGGAAGAGTGTCTGACTCACTAGAAATCCTTCACACATATGCTTCCCGCCGGAGTCTCCTTATAGAGAAACACAGGATGTTCTTTGGTGCATGTGGGTGTTTGTAAAATAAGAAAAAAGTGGTCCAGGTCATAGAGTGGATCTGGGGACACATCTTTAATTAGGCCAGAGCAGGAAGAGCAGAGGTATGACTTCATTTGCCTGGTATCTTGTAAGGACACGTCTGTGCCTGAGGAACTACACAGAACTTTTGAACTGGGACGACACTGTCATTGTAATGAATATATGAATCCACCTCTTTGCTGTCAGCAGTTTTGGAGGCAAAGAGGCAGCTTTTGAATGCAGACAGCATTCTAAACACACATGCACATTGCCATCACCTTCTGTGGCAATCAATTAAATGCCCCCCACCACGACTTCAGGACAGATGCATAAACAAAAGTTGTTTATTACACCTGCTGTCTGATCTGCATTTAACAATTTGCAGTAATGCATTAAGTCATTAACTTTTTAAAGCCTGTGAACAATGGCAGAAGGTTGAAACATCTCGTATCAGCTTTGCTACATTGCCAGTCCAATGACTGCAATTCCAATGACTGCTACTGTCTCTGTCCATGGTGTCAGGTGACCAGAAGAAATACAGCTGAAGAGCAACAATACCACCTAGTGGAAGCGCTGTGGATGTGCAGCTTCCTGTCAAGCCAATATGATTTTCAGCAGATAAATTGTACACAGTATTATCCTTGCATTATTCATGTGTACATTATACATCAGGCCTACAACTGTAACAGGGTCCCCTGAGTGGCCTGTATGTTACACAAACAGCTTCCATTCATAAGCGAGGAACGGAATATTTAAGTATCCCCATAATTCTCAATGTGACTGTCGAGGAATTTCTCAGTCCTCATAGGAAAGGTGCTCGTGTTGCCTTTTTTCTCTGCAAGTTATCTTTAGTTTTATGCTTCTACAAATCATATCATTACATTTAATACTGTGCAATACGTCAATACTTCCTTCATCATCTTTACAGGGTTATTTTTTTCTGTGGAAATACAGATATTCAATTCAATTCAATTTTATTTGTATAGCGCTTTTAACAATGGACATTGTCCTTAAGATTCATATGTGCTTGAATAAATGATCTTGCTTAAGTTCATTCATTCATTCATTCATTCATTCATTCATTCATTCATTCATTCATTCATTTTCTACCGCTTATCCGAACTTCTCGGGTCACAGGAAGCCTGTGCCTACTGTATCTCAGACGTCTTTGTGCATCAAGGCAGGATACACCCTAGACGAAGTGCTAACCCATTGCAGGGCAGTCTTGCTTAAGTTCTGCACTTCTATTTCAACATTTGCAATTGTGGACAATTCATCTATTTTTTTATGTCATTATCTTAACAACAACACACACTTCTGAATAACATGGGTATATTTAAGGCCAGGCTTTTAAAATAAGTGCTGTCTAAGTAGCATTAGACGTCACAAGAAGTCCAGCTTGACTCACATCACACAGCTAATGTAATGAATTAACCCACAACCATGCCTGATACGTATCCCAATTTCTGTAAACACCCTAGGCCTGTGAGGCAGCAATACTGCCCGCTGTTCTACCATGCCGTATGCTCTAACTTCTAATTCTAATTTATTTATCCTGAAGGTTTAAGTGGCAGCTTTGTGCTTAAGTTCTTCCTATAACACTATACAGCGACACAGAAAATGTAAATACTATAACTAATAGTTTCTTTCGATTAAACTCAAGCAAAAACTCTTATTTCAAATCTTCTCTTCTGATGTCAAATTGAAAAGCATCAACCTACCTACTGTGATTGGCCCATACTGTGATTAATTGCATTAAGGTGAGACACAGTCTACATCTCAAAAAAACACCATTGTTCTGGATAGTAGTCTACTGTATGAAGTAACAGATGGTGGCACACAATTGTGTATAAAAGTGTGCAATTTGGGGACGTACTCACAGGTGCACCTGTTTCCCAGAAGACAGCGCTATCCATAACCGTCCTCCAACTGCACTCTTTTTGTAAAATGGAAAGGCATAGAAAGGCACCTCTTATGTGTAGCTGCATTCAGATTTAAAACTGAAGTGACAAGGCATGGCCTGTATTTATTTATTTATTTGTTTGTTTGTTTGTTTGTTTGTTTGTTTGTTTGTTATTAGTATTATTATTAAAATGAACAGTATCACTTTTCCCTTCAAACACTGGAAACCACTTTGGAGAAAACACCAGAGGTAGAAATGCCAGCACTGTCAGCATGGTCTGAATTCTGGCTCCTCAAGTTCACAATTAAAATCAATTACAGACTTTTGTTGTGTCCTTTGGAACCTCAATCCATATATCAGTATCAACCAGATGCCCAACCTTTCTGGCAAGCTTTCTAAAAAAATAGAAATGAAATAAAAAGTTAACATAATAAACCGGATTTAGTGCATCGCATGTTAATTTTTGTATTTGTATTAGTTTAGAATGCATTATTTGTTCGTTCTGAATAACACTGTATATTCATATTTCTAGTACACACTCAGGAACAACATACAGTGTCTGAAGCAAATGTACCGAACAGTTCTATACTGTATAGGCTGCCATGCCAAGTCATGTGACTAGGTGGTTATTGATTGAATATTTTGGCATGGGCTAAGTCAGAGAGACAATGATGCCCTGATTATACATCGCTGTCATTCTCCATACTTCAGCAAGAACATACTTACATATGAAGGAATGCACATGCCAAAGCCGTGAGGTGTTTAAAAGACAAATAGATTATATCTGACCATAGAAAGTGTTGCACGGGCTATAAAATCTACCTTCCAAATACTAATTTATTGTATTTCACAAGCAGAGAGATCCTCCTGCATATGACTGTTTCTGACTCGAGCTGCTTCACTGCTCCCTCCGGTCTCACTATGATGTCTTGCTTAGTTCAATGAAATTGTTTGGAAGTTTATTTCAGAGTGGGTGTAATGCGTTATGGCAGGTTGCAGGGTTTTTCTGGCCAAGTGCAGAGCTCATTGGGGCACAGCCACTTGCTGTGTGTGACAGCTGCTGTGCTTTCTTTTGGTGCTTATTCATACAGCAGCATGCTTTTATCTCTCTTACTCTGCATGCCTCTGTTGTTTTCTGCCTCTCGCACTCTCCACCCCTCTGTGACTTCACCCTGCTTTACGAGAGGTGAAGGAAGAAAGCCAAGCTCATATTAGGGACTGCCAAAATGTTTGATATTCTAAATGTGCTCTGCTCCAGAAATATGTTTTTTTTTCTGTATGAGAGCAGGATGTAGTGCTACAACAGGACTATTAAGAGTGCACACTTAACTGCTGCACTCTTTTTTCTAAAAGGTTCTTTAGAGATTTCTAACCTGGAACCTTTTACAGTTTTCTGGTTTTGAATGCTTAATGTTTTCAAGAGGAAGGTGGCATCACAGATGGAAAGAATAGCCATAATTCCTACAATAATTATCCATGTAAAATACATCGATTCTAATTAAAATAATAATAAAATAAATAATTAAATAATTAAATAATTAAAATAATAATGAAATATTTATTGAATAGGAGCCATGTCATTTGCCAACAGTGAAGCTACAAACCATGTCACATGACTGTCATTTTCCCTGGATTTGATTTAAAAAAAAAAAAAAACCCCAACCTAAGGATTTGCAGAATAAATCTGTACATCAGTCTAACCTCATTCTAATCATCTTGTTAATTTTGCCTACATGTTGGAGCAATAGAGTTTTTTAATACTCAAACTTTTCACTCACAGAATGATTGAACTTCATATTATTTATTTCAGCTTTTGAGGTTTAAACCGAAGATTAGTATTACATTTCTGATCAGAGATAATAAGGAGATCAAAACTTTTCAATAATTATAGTATACTATTCAATATTGTAATAAATATTTGAATCTTGTATATTAATTTAATATATCAATGGCAGGACAGAGCCCAAAGCAATAACAATTCGAAACAAAGACATTTGTCAGTGTACACAAAAAAAAAGAACATGAAAAGAAAAGAAAAATGAAGACAAAATACGAGCTGTGCACCACTGAGAGGGCTCCCTAACTGCAAAAATAAATTATATATATATATCTTTTTTAATTCAAATTCAATAATTAAAAATTTGGTCAATGGTATTGGTGAATGATGTTGTGTTAGACTTATATTAGACCTAGAAAGGGATCATATAGGTTTGGCAGGTGCACTGTACCTGACAACTGTGTCTCCTCTCATTCTTGGTAGTTCATGGCATCAAGTGGACTTGCAGCAATGGGAACAGCAGCTCTGGTTTTTCGGTGGAGCAGCTGGTGCAGCAGATACTAGACAGCCATCAGACCAAGCCTCCTCCCCGGACTCATAACTGCCTCTGCACTGGCACACTCGGTAAGGGACAGAAGGGAGACACAGAGATGGGCCAAAAGAGAAAAACAGGTATAGACAGAAGAATTGGTAAGAATGGTAGAATGAAAATGTTCAGGTTTCATGTACATTGCACTTGCTAGACTACATGCGTAATGTAATAACTGACTATATTTTAATAAAGTACAAAATGCCTTGTAATAATTAGACCACTAGGGGGCAATATTCTCAGTGACAAGTGCTAGATTATTTCATAGTGCTACTAAGAAAGGTTAGAGATTATTTATTGTTGATGTATTGATTAAGTTACATGCACAAAAAATGTCATATCAAAAAATTTCATATCTTGCGTTAGAGTTGAATTAGTTTGTTTTATTGATTTATGGATGAAGCCTGCATGATCATTTGATCTCATTGTTTTCTGCTATGCAACAAGGAGTCACAACCCATTAGCATTTAATGATTGATATGACATATCTGGAGAAAGTCTTATTGTACTTTATAATGGAGACTGAAGATTTTGTTTTCATTCTAGGAATGTTGCTTTTCTAACCTCTTTTTTCTATGTCTCTGTCAGGTGCTGGGAGCAGCGTGCACCACAAGTGTAACAGTGCTAAACATCGTATCATCTCTCCTAAATTGGACCCTCGCACTGGCACCTACAGCAGTGGTCACTCCGAGCTGCAAAACAATGACGTGTCAGAAGGCAAAACAGAACACAGCCATGCTGGTGGAAAAGCAGGCACAGGGGCCACAGGAGGGGGAACATCACGGGAAAAACGTAATGGAAAAGTGCATAAGCCTGTATTACTGCACCAGAATAGCACTGAGGTCTCATCTACCAACCAGGTGGAAGTTCCGGATACAACCCAGAGCTCACCTGTGTCCATCAGCAGTGGTCTAAACTCAGACCCTGATATGGCTGACAGCCCTGCTGTTACCGGAATGAGTCACGTGGCCTCAGTACTGAGCAGCCTATCTCAGAACGTCTTCATGTCAGAAGTACCTGGTGATCCGGTCTACAACATGTCCCCCACAGGAAGTGCTAATGCTCACCTTATGGGACCTGATGCCACCTCCCATGGACTGGTGCTTACTGTCTCCTCTGACAGCCATAAGTTTGCCTTTCCGGGCAGTGGGGGCACAGAGACAGGCACACCAGGGGCCTCAGATGGACTCGCTATGCTGTCTGCAGCTGGAGTCTCTGAGGAGCTTGTCCTCTCAAGCAGCCTGGATTCAAGCAACATCAAGCTGCCAGAGACCACAATGAACTTTGATCCAGACTGCTTTCTGAATAACCCAAAGCAGGGCCAAACTTATGGGGGCAGTGGGCTAAAGCAAGAGAATGGCTCTTCAGGTACCATGGCTAGCTCCAACGGCCTGCAGCACTCTCCATCAATGTCCAACTCCAGCTTCACCTTCAACGCGGACATCATCAAGAACATCAAGACTGAGGACACCTCCTTCGAGCAGCAACTGGCCAAAGAAAGCGGCTATCAGATGGGGACAGTAGTAAGCTGTAGCGTTTCCAATGGTTCAAGCTCTCAAGGCTCACTAACGTTAACCCCAGCAGGCTCACTACTGCCTTCTGGAGGAGGACTGAGTCCCAGCACCACCCTGGAGCAAATGGATTTCAGTGCCATAGATGCAAAACCTGACTTTTCTTCCAGTACATCAGTGGGTTATGAGCAGGCAATGAGCAACACTCATCTGGCCCATCAAAGCCACTCACCCAGTTTCTTCCTTCAGGACACACCACAGTCAGCTCAGAACCAGCAAGGCAGGCAAAATTCAGGCCAGAAGAGCCATTTGCTGGAGCACAATTCCCATGACAGGGCCTATATGGGCTTACAGGTGGTAAAAACAGACTCACCTGGTACCAACGGCCATCTCCACCACCACCATGGTCACCAGAACCAGCACAGACCCACCTGCAATGGAAACTCTGCTGCAGATAACCAAGGGCAGAGTGGATCTCTTCAACTACTACAGTATCCAGGAGGCTTTTCTAGCCTTGGGACAGAGCATGAGGATGTGGTTGGTCATGATCAGGCTGGCAGTACAGCTTCCAGTCAGGCCAGTAGTGTTGAGACCAGATCAGATGGCTTGCTCAAGCCTGGGGATCACCTTCAAGCCTGTGCAGGGGGCAACACAGAGGGCGGCGGATCAGAGCACTACCTGCAGCAAGGTTCTGAGAATGGAGTAAGTAATGAAGCTATAGCTCTCAGGAACGGGAATTCTAGTGACAACACTAATGGCCAACAGCAGCTGCAGCCTCTTCTGCAGGGGGCTGGGCTGGTACAGGGGCTCTACAATACGGTGGGGACCCACCAGGGTCTAAACGAAGCTGGAACTGGCAGTACCGGGGGCACTGGCATGGAAATCAGCCTCGATCACTTTGACATCTCCTTTGGCAACCAGTTCTCTGATCTCATCAATGACTTCATTTCAGTGGATGGAGGAGTCACTGCTGTGGGTTCTGGTGGGGCAATTTATGCCCATCAGCTGGTTGCACCACCTGGCTCGGATGGGCAGACAGCCTCAGGAGCAAACCATCAACAAAGCCAAGGGGATGGGAACAACAGAGTAACAGGATATAGCACTTCTGACCTCTGCCTCCAGCCGTGCTGCAGTCCCCAGGGTCTAGGTGGTGGAACAACTGGTGCAGGGGCTTCAGGGGACACAGGCTCACTTTCCTACATGCATGTAGCTGACGTTGTATCGGCAGCAGTGGCACAGGGCACACTGGGTATGCTGCAAGCCACCGGGAGGCTCTTTATGGTGACTGACTACTCTCCAGAATGGTCCTATCCAGAGGTGAGTTCATTTAACTGCAAGCTTGTCATTTACTGAATTTATTTAACCATTTTTATGTACACTTATTTAAAAAATGTAGAATGTTAAATACATTATAAGCAACATGCAAACCATTCCCCACCTCTCATTGCACAATTTTTCTGAGGAGTTTTCCAGAACAGATTCTAGGTTTCAGCTTCAGACAAGCAAGCTTTGAATCTTAATGTATGTAGTGTATATGTAGTGACAAGTGATTGGTATCAATGCACATGTTGAACTGACAAAACATTGTAAAGGAAAGCTACAGAACAGCAACAGTTTACAGCGTTGATATGCACGTCATGTGACAGAAAAACAGTTTCGAAAGAAAATGACCACACACCAGACATTTATTGTTGTTCTCATTTTTGACCTATACCCTTAAATTGCTGAAAGAAGTTTTGTGATTTGAAAGTTTGTTTTGTTGGAGGCATGTGGCATCTAAACTTTTCAATCCTAGAGTTTTTTTTTTATTGATGTGGGCAACATTCTTGTGGTAAAAGTAGCTTTATTTTTGGGAAAGAGTTTGGCTTTAAAATCCATCATTTAAAAGGTAAGGGTTATGATTTTGATGTTATAATGATTTTTATGTAAATTATGACAAAGCTGAAATATCTAGGGTTCCCGGGGAAAGGCTGAAGCTTTAACAGTGGTGAACTTTGTTGCTAAACCACAAAGTTCACTACTATTTACAAAACATGCTGCATCCGCATTGTGGATGTCCCCACACGACCCTCACACACACACACACACACACACACACACACACACACACACACACACACACACACACACACACACACACACACACACACACACACTTTACCCTCCTGTTTTTCCTATCTTGCACATGCTCTCTTGCACATTCAGTCAATTGCTGTTTTGCACACCACATTTCACTATCTCATCAAACTGCTGCTATTACAAAAGTGTAGATATGTTTAAACAGAACCCTCTTGTTCAGTTTCCTAAATTTTTGCACAATATACTGTACATATACAGAACATACTATAGCTGTTTTGTCTCGCACTGTGTGCACAAGGTTGCACAGATGCACTTTATGAGGCTAGGACAACTTACTTTAAAATCCTTAGCTCTGTGTTGTTCTATGTAGCTCTGTCTTTGTTCGATGTATCACCCACCATGGTGCAGGACAAACTGTGTCTCATTTCACTATGTACTGCGTCTGCTATATATGAAAGCGTATTAAATAAATTATACTCTTGTTTAGGGCATTAAGCGACAATTGCATTATTAAACCACAAGAGGGAGGGATTTCCTTTCAATTGTTTAATCTATTGTCTTCACCAATGTTATAACTACATTCTCCCACATGGTGGCAGCACACACGTCGTGAAATAATTGTAAATTTTAAGCATTGCTTCTAAACATTATGTCAGTTCAGAGTCATTAAAACTACATTGTCATTTCTTTGGAAAAATATTTTGAAAAATGAACACAAAAAGGCTGTTCAAATAATACAAGTGCTTGAACATTTAATAAACAAATGCTTGCCCACAAAATTAATTTAGAGTTGGGTTTTAAATTAAAAATGGTTTTTGAATTGAAGTAATAAATACAAATAAAGATCTCGTCTTTGTCATTCTACTGGAGACAAATTTATTTCAGAGATAAATTTTACTACAGAAAAATAAAACGCTAATTATTATGTAATTCTTCATTAGTAGGATAAAAAATATAAAAAAAAGGGGACAATAAATAATGTTTTTTTTATTGTCCCCTCTACCAATATCGTAAGCCATGTTGTAAAAAAAATTCATAACCTATAACATATAATAATTAAGCCCATTTAAGTTCCAAGTTGTAACACTGCAGAAAGTAAAACCATCATTCTTGAGGGAAATACTGCATTAATTTCCTAAATTTTGATTTGTTTCTGCATTTAGAATGTGTCCTTCAGATCATTTTGAAATGAGAATGTTTTAGAGGAGTTATTATATTATATTATATTATATTATATTATATTATATTATATTATATTATATTATATTATATTATATTAATTCTATTAATCTTTATATTAACCTTTTGTTCTAGGTTTATGTTCTGTAAAGCTTCTTTGAGACAATATCAATTGTAAAAAGTGCTATACAAATACATTTGAATTAAATTTGAATTGAATTACTGACTCGTGTAGACTGACATGTTAAGATGTTAATTCATGGTGTGTGTGTGTGTGTGTGTCAGGGTGGGGTTAAGGTTCTAATCACTGGCCCGTGGCAGGAGGCTAGCAGTCAGTACAGCTGTCTGTTTGATCAGATCTCTGTTCCTGCTTCGTTGATTCAGCCTGGAGTTCTGCGTTGTTACTGCCCTGGTAAGTCTTGACTCATTTACACACATACAGGAAACTTTTAGCTAAACAAAAAATATTCGTTTCATTTAATCACAAAAATATTCTAATCAACACTTCTTGTACATTGTAATTTGCTACAATGCAAAAACTGCTGTCCTCCTAATTTTCCTCCACTGACTTGTGTTTTAATTGAGCCGAGCTTGTATAACCTCTTGGGTCTGTTTTTTGTTAAACCTTGCATGAGAAGTGCTGGCTGAACTCTCATGGGCTCTTCTCTCTGTTCAGCTTGAATGATTAATATGTGTGCTCTGTTTGTCTTCTTGTAGCCCATGACACAGGATTAGTGACTCTGCAGGTGGCAGTCAGTAATCAGATCATCTCAAACTCGGTGGTGTTTGAGTACAAGGCCCGTGCACTGCCCTCTCTGCCTTCATCCCAGCACGACTGGCTCTCTCTGGACGGTACGATTTCTTTTTTTCTCAATGCTGCTGCTCTGCGCTTTTGGCTTGCTCCTGCTGTGGAGCCGCTGCAGCTGTTGGTTGAGCAGAGTGAAATTTGTAGAGTGTGTTATTGCTTCCAGTGGAATAGAGTAAGAGTTCACGACTACTTTGAGTTGTCTATGTAAAGTGGTTGACCGGTTGGTGGATTCTGCGATGGGTTGGCACTCCGTCCAGGGTGTATCCTGCCTTGATGCCCGATGATGCCTGAGATAGGCACAGGCTCCCCGTGACCCGAGGTAGTTCGGATAAGCGGTAGAAAATGAGTGAGTGAGTGAGTGAGGTTGGTGGATTGATTTATGATCCATAATTCACATGGCCTCCAGACTCTGAAAGTACTACTGTGATTATACTTAAATACCATTATAAGTACTACAATCTCAAAGATCACAAAATAAATATTTATTTCTTTTTCTTATTGACCATTTCAGTCACATTTCTTTTCACAAAACCTTCAGTTCGACCCATACCGATACTACCTTATGACCTTATAATGAAACTAATCATCTTTGAGCAAGGACCGTTTGCCTATTTGTTTTACCTGCACCTCAGAAATGAAAAGGACTTTAAAAAAAATTTAATCTTACAAGGAAGTCAATCGGTTGGATGTATTTTGAGCTGTCATAAAAACACAAATACACAAATTTGGAATAAAAGATAAAGTGGCTACTGAACATGAATCAACTTAATCATTACTGAATAATTAAGACTCATTATTTGTATCTATTTCTGTACCCCCATTTTGTATATATATTTTGTATATATATATATTTATTTATTTATTTATAAAACTCAGCATTATAATTTATGGATCAAGTAAGAATTTTATAGGGCAGAGCATCTAGTAGAGAAAATGAATTCCTTGTATAATTGTGGTGTCTTAGCCTGGGGCTTTTTTAATTACCCCACATTCTATAAGCCCATTAAATCTGTTTTTTTTTTTTTTTTTTTTTGAGATTTGAGCATAGTACAGGAGGGTCAGTTGTTTTGTCAAGATTGAAACAGCATTAATGTGTCTTCAGTCTCTTAGATTTTGGTGCTGGATCAGTGATGGGCCACTAGAGGGGGACATGAGTGTACATTTTATTTTGATTTGTTTGTCACTAAGACCAAATTCAGATGTGAGAGATTACTGGTTTTCTGTTCTGTCAGGGCTTTATTTTAAGACATAACATGCTGTTTACCTGCTCTGTATTATCTGATGGCTAGAGAGATTCTATTCAAAAAGTCTAAGGTACATACAAAAGTTCATTATCAGAAATTACCATAAAAGCTATTTCTGATTGTTTTAGCAACTCCTGGACTTTGTTTAGTTGTCTGTTGCATTTGTAAGATTGATTTATTTTTCACGTTGCTTCTAACCAATGTTTTAAAGAAGAAAGTGCTTTTGTTGGCAGTGCTGGCATTTCTTTTCCTCTCTGTGGGTAGATCATGCTTTCGAAGGTTACACATTACATATAATTATTAAACCTTATGCAGTTGGATATAATTATAACTTAGAAAGCTTACGTTCTACGCATTTGGTAAGGAGAAAAGCACAGAGACAGGATATTACATGAAGTTTCCGTGAAGACGTGATACAGATTATGTGCCGTTTTCACAGAGCCGTTCATACACATGCAGCAGTCCTCTTTTTGTCCCTTTTTCACACTAAGAACAGCTCTGCCAGATAATCCCATCACTGTGGGACACTTGCCCTCATAAAGCCTGGCTTAATAAGCTTGAGGCCAGCACATTGCATCACACTGGACAGCCTGACTGAGATGAGTGCTGTGGCATCAAAGAGCTCCTGGAAATTTCTGAGCATATGGACACTGAGAAGTGCTTTGCAAGCTGACACACGTCTTCACGCTGATCAGCTGACAGGCACGTCTAGCCGAGCACGTACAATTCTGCATTCTGGACAGTGAAGTAAGGGAGCTACTACATGTGAGTTAGAATAAACATTCCACGTGTATGATGAATTCAGTGGCAGAGAGAAATAAAGGACTTATTTTTTTTACTCTCTATATATTACTATGTGTATGTGGAGTCTGAACAGATGAGAATTGAAACACATTTCCCTTTACTAAGACTTGGATAAGCAGTTTATTGTAAACTCATTTATTGTGTGAGCCTAATAAGGTCAGTTGCTTTTATTACAATTATATCAATAAAAGCATCATGTTGTTAATATATAATACATGGCCACATAATAGAAATTCGACGCTATAGCATAACACTCAAACAATATATGTTTCAAGGTGAGCGCTACATGTGAAATAATGCCTTGGTCATGTGATTAATTATTTAGAGATCAGGGTTTGTAGACTGGATTTACCGTTTTCCTGACAATTATAGTTTAAAACCTGCTTTATTTGTTTGGGAGGAAAATCTATAATGCCAATATATAATGAGCACAAATAGCATTTTCATGCAGTGTGCTAATACATCTGGAGGAATAAGAGTGACTCCAAACCAAAGATAGATTACAATTTTTGAGGCACAATCTGGCAACCCAGGTAGAAATACATGATGATGCAGTAATGTTAAGTGACTAAGTGACATGACATACAGCTAAGTATGGTGACCCATAATCAGAATTCGTTCTCTGCATTTAACCCATCCACACACACACCATGAACACACACCTGGAGCAGTGGGCAGCCAGAGCAGTGGGCAGCCAGAGCAGTGGGCAGCATTTTATGCTGCGGGGAGCAGTTGGGGGGTTTCGTGCCTTGCTCAAGGGCAGCTCAGTCGTGGTATTGCCGGCCCGAGACTCTAACCCACAACCTTAGGGTTAGGAGTCAAACTCTCTAACCATTAGGCCATGACTTCCCCCGTAAATAGGCCACGACTTCCCCATATAAGGCCACGACTTCTCCCATATTAGGCCACGACTTCCCCCATATTAGGCCACGACTTCCCCCGTATTAGGCCGCGACTTCCCCCGTATTAGGCCGCGACTTCCCCCGTATTAGGCCGCGACTTCCCTTGTATTAGGCCACAACTTCCCCTGTAATAAGTCTGATCACAGGAAAAAAGTAATTAGGTTATTTAGGTTTTAATTTGCAAATACCTTTAATGAAATCATGATAGTGTTCCACTAAATAATTAGTTCTTACATAAAAACATTGATGCCTGAAGCGTTGCATTTAAACATTTCCATTATAATTGGATTTATACTAAATTTGGCAGAATTATAGTACTTAGTATAAGAGCTACAGGGACAGTAGATGTAGACAGTAGTCGATAATAGAAACTTTAAAGTTTGTTCTCTGTCACTGACTGCAAGAAACAGCTGAAGAATCCATGGCTCTCATTTGTCGAAGTAGGTTAGATCAAGGTTTAAATCTGTTTATAAGAAACACCAGCACACACTAAAAACCGACATTTATAATGCATACGCATGAATAGTTTCCTACACGTTTGAAATTGCTCTGCTTGTGTGTTCCCATATGCAGTCATGTTAAGAAATTCCTGCTCATTGCTATATATGGTAAACTACTTCTCTTTAAAAGGGTTACATTTGGGAAATGATTGCATGAAAACTTTTCTGCTCATATATTTGCAAATGTGTTATACTGTGGTGCGAGCGTTATGAATGCATGCAAGACAGGCGGCTCTTAATCGGTTATGAAATGCCTGAGCTGTCTCCATTTCCTCATTAAATATACTGGTGGTTAACAAATGACTTCAATGCTGGACCCTCCAAAAGAGGGGTGAGATGGACTAAAATTGCAATGGGCAGATGAAATCGTCTAATGATCCACTCATCACTCTCAGCAAAAAGGTTTATGCGGTTCTTAAAAAAAAAACATTTACTCTGCAAATTTTTCTCTGTGTTCAAAATCCTCAAGCAAAGCCATCAGCCTGTCCACTCTTTCCATGTGTCTCTTATACGATTTATATAATCTTGTGTCTTCTGTCTACACATTGTTGTGAGCACCATAACTTGCAATTACTCTGTCAATTATGTGTGCATGATAGACAGTAAGTGTGATGGCAACTCTTTATAATCAGTTTACCCAGGATTACACAAACACAGAATAGTTAGGAGTAGTATGCACGGTTTACACAAAGAAACTGTGTGTACGCACGGTTGATAAATGACCCACCGGGTGAATAGTACTAGCAGAGAAGATGCATATGCAATGCATGAGTGAACACGTGTACAGGATGCAGCAGTTATATGTGTTTGTTCTGTATGCTTTATGTTAAAATGGAGAGGAGAACAGAGCCTGTATGTGTGGTTTGCTGTGTAATTTGTCTTTAAAGGTGGAATGAGGGTTGCTGCAGTGTGCACTGACAGAATAAAGTAGGGCACAAGCTGGACAAGTGTGTGGAAAGGGACAGCTGCATTGCAGACAGCCCTTGAGGGTAAAGGAGTAAGTAATAGTGAGCCAGCGCCTCCTCTCGTCCATCCTTTTCATTCACAGAGTTGCTTCTCAAAGCACCGTTCACTTTACAAAGCAATGGCTCTCATCACATATCCATGCAGTCATAAACCACACACCATGGACCTTGGTGACAGGTGGACAGGTGTGTTTAGACATTTTGCAATTTTTGCATTTTACCCACTTACACAGTGGGTAAAATTGAAGTTTCATAGCTGTGTGGAATTTTATATGCTCTCTACTTGTACAATGGGGTATCTCAAAAATATGCAAGAAGTTGGATTGGATACTCAAAATTGCATCTTGGTTTGGAGGATTCTCCCAAAATGACCTGGCAACCCATTCGGTGATCCCCAGTAAAGGCAATGGATCCAATGAATGAATGAATGAATCAATCAATTAATGAAAATATTGTCAAAATTCTTTCCTGGTTCATTAAAAATAGTTTAATAGAAATACATTAATATTATTGGCACCGATGTTTCTAAAAGTTCTTATTTAGAATATCTAACAAAAGCATAGACAGTCCTCCATAACTTCCTGTTTCATTTGTGTGACAAGTAAAAATGACTAAGGGAACTTAACCTCTGAATTACTTTGTATGTGTAGAAACACAAAGTTGCACAGATGCCAAATCCTGTTAGTAAATGTTTAAGGTGAAGTTTAGAGAATACACAAATGATACGATGCAAAAGTTTGTTGACCTTCACAGGCTATAAAAGAGATAATAAAATGCTTATCCCCAGCATTTACTAAGAACTTTCAGATAACTGGATTTTGCCCTAGGCCAAATGAGGAGAAAGTTGAGAGAGGGAAAATGTTTCACCAAGGATCATAGATAGGGATGGACTGAAGAGGACTGCATTTTGGGGTCACCAAGTCTCCAAACCTACAATTAGACACGACCTTTGCATCGATAGACTGATAGTAATTTAAAAGACTTGCAAGAAGAGAGCCTTTTTTCCTGCAAACACAACTGCCTGGAATTCAGTAGACTATACTGGAAATGCATACTGTACTGTAGTCAGATGAGACAAAAATAGAGCTTTTTGGCAACAAACAGTGATTCAGCTTTGGCCCTGCCAGGACTCTGAGATAAAGTCCACAGAAAACTTGTGGCCCTGGAGAATCTTGAGTGTTTCTGTATCGGGCAGTGTCAGATTCCTTACTCTTCAATCTCATTATGCATTATAGTAAAATACATTATAGGAGAAGCTGTTTGTAAAGGCTTTATAAAGTAGTACATTGTGTATGTAGGCCATTTTATTAGGAATATTCATGTCTCTATATATGATACAGCAACAGCATAATGCATAAAATCATGCAGATATAGGTCAAGAGCTTCAGTTACTGTTCACATAAAAGAACAGGATGGTGGAAAATGTGATTTCATTTTAAGATGGAAGATATAAAAAGTATAAAAAGGATCGGTGTGAAGGATCATTTTCCCACTTTTTCTTCCTAAAGCATTCTAAATGCATTAAATTGCAAATAGATCTCCTGTGCACAGCCCTCTTCAGGTCACCCAACAGATCTTGTGTTGAATTCAGGACTGAGCTCTGGCTGGGTCATTCAGAAACATTTATCTTGTTTTGATTAAGGCATTCATTTTCACATGGGCCAGATACCACATCAAAATCAGAGCATGGCCAGTTGGTGTTAAGAATAATGATCATGTAATAGAGATGCCAAAAATCTTAAGGTCTGACCACTTAAGCCCAAGTTCGCTTGTCGAGTCCAAGTCCTAATAACACAGAAACTATACAGTAGTAATAACCTCATAGCCACTGTTATAACCAGCAGATGAATCCACTTGTTCTCTGCGGTTACACACATAATTCCTTCAGAAGCCCATGTACATTCATTCACACACTGAATTGTATAAACTGGACCATATTCCCAAGCCCATACACAGGGGTGATGATCTGTTTTGACATACTGCTTAGAGCCGGCAGTTTGGTTATGGACCCACGCATTTTGTTATGAACCGTTTTGCGGTCGTGGAGTTCCTCACGTTCCTAGAGAGAGAGAGAGAGAGAGAGAGAGAGAGAGAGAGAGAGAGAGAGAGAGAGAGAGAGAGAGAGAGAGAGCTGATAACAAACACAGCTGCCTGCCTTGATTTGTCATAATGCAGAAAGGAGGCGGGTCTTTTATCCCTCTGCAGCATTGCAGGTACGGAGCCGCGCGCAGGACAAAAAAAAACCGGAGACGTGAAGGATGTTTGGTGTAACCAAAACACTCGGGTGTCTCTGAACCATCTTTTTCTGTTTGTTTGTTTGTTTTGTCTGTTCCTGTGCGTAAAGATCCACAAATACGCTCTGAAGTTTCTTTTTGTCGACTCTACAGCCGCCCACACACCCGTTGACTTCCTGTACTCGGCGATTTCTTTCAGCGCTTTGAAAGTTGCACGTTTACAATTTGCTTGTTTACCTCTGCGAGTAACACAATGCGGTGCTGGGGTGGGCGTGTTTCCTAAAGCACTGACAATGAGAAACGGTGTCACGTGATCGCGAGAGCCTACACACTTCATTGTAGTTCATCACGAGCAAATAAAATAAATAAATACGTCGTGGAAAATCCGAGTGTGCGTAAAGTTTCCGGTTAACACATGCAGCACGAAGCAAATATAGAACCATGAAGGCCGACCACTTTATAAATGGTCATGGAAGCATATGAGATCAGTTTAATACATATAAGTTTGTTAAAGATTAGGGGAAATTGGATAGAAGAAAGGCGAATGGTGGGTGTGGCAGTGCGTGCGTCCCGGCAACAGGAGGCACAGCCGTTTATTGCAGTGGCATTATTGATTTGCGCAATGTTATTTATGAATGTTTAATCAACGAGCCGGGCCATAAATAATGGTAACGCACATTTTGTCACACTGTGTTTTCTGCACACAAACCAAACCGGAAATCATGCGCAAACTGGCAATACAGTTATAAAGAGCCAGTGGCGAAAGAAAGAGAGGAAGGAAGGAAGGAAGGAAGAAAAGTGGGTCGCGTGTTTGAATGTTACCCGTGCGACCCGCCGTCTGTCTTTCACTGCGGGCTAACAGGGGCACAGGGTGCAGGGGATGAAGGGAGGGGGGATAGAGGGAGGGTGAGAAAGAGAGAAGGGAGCAATGGGAGCGCACGGAGTGAGCGGGCTTTCTCTTTCTCTCTGCGCTTTTCTGCACGCCGATTTTTCTGCACTTCTGTTCCGCCGGGGAGGAGAGCACTGAGCACCGTCCCTGCTTTAAATAGGATTGCGCGTGAACATTTCCCAGTGCGAAAACTGACACACTGCACCTCTCTCTCTCTCTTTCTCGCTCTCTCTCTCTCTTTCTCTCTCTCGGGGACATTGGTCAGGATGCCGATGACTGACACCTGCTTCTCCTAAAGACACGGAGACCGTGTGCATTGCAGGGGACTTCCATGGCCAATAAAATAGAAGGTCGGACGCGTTTGAATAACCATAGCTTGTCATTGTGTGTGCGTTTTGTGTTTGTGTGTGCCTGTAGTAGTCTGTGGATAAGCAAAGTTGCGTGCACTTAGCTTACTACAAACAAAAGATGTCTTTAGATCAGCAACTTGTGCACTCCAGTGCAGGTCTGTCTGTTGGTACGATTTTATTTCTCAGGGTTTCCCTTTCCGTCAGTGAAGAAATGGCTGTTATTTCACTTGTGTTTTTTATGGTGGTTATGTCGGACTTGCTTCTGATGTCTGTTTCTTTAGCCTATAAATCACTAAGATTACATTCAGTTCAATAGCGCATCGTAGTGCCGTGTTTTGAGTACACATGGTAGTCATTAAGGAAAAGTTTTATAATGTAAAGATAAAGGAAGTGGTTGAATTTTAACACACGTGGTCAAGTGTGTGTTGAACTTAGTATATTTTAATATTTAAAAACTTAAGCAAATCACTGTACATCGACTGTACGTACGCAAAAGAATGAATCCCACTACAAAATAATGTTTTTTTTTGTGCTCAGTAACATTTTTTATCACATTACTTCTTTTATGTATTGTTATTTCACGTATTAGGTGTACAAGCTCATACACGGGGCTTTGCTCCGGGTTGTTTGTTTGTTTGTTTGTTTGTTTGTTTGTTTGTTTGTTTGTTTGTTTGTTTGTTTGTTTAATCTGTTGCACTTAATCACCAAGAGCAGTAGTCGTGACTAAACCGTACAGAGATAGAGAGAGAATGTAAGAGATAGTATTATGCCTATGGTAACTATGGTTACCTCTAGTGGCATTCTGTTTGGCTCTGCTCTTTAGTGCAGTAGTGTGCAGCACAGATCAGGACGCAGCAGTGGTGACCGTCTTCAGCACAATGGACAGCACTGACCTTTACAGTCATTCTTTATTATACATCCTTTCTTTTTTTTTAACACTGAAATCAAGCTGATGTTCAGCTAAAAGCCGTTTTTCTAAGAACTTTTGCCCAACAACCTGTTGATATAGTTAGAGTCAAGACAAGACAGCCATAAAACCTGAAGCTTTTCTCAGCTCTACTAATTTTACATAAATCCCTTGTTTTTTCTAAACTTGGTATCTTTAAAAACAACTGTCTTTCATCTTGCCTAAGTGTTACATATTTCATACAGACTTCTTCCACTTCTCCTGACTTTTAACATTTTATAAGCTTTTTTCCAGCGTGACATGATACATGTTTCCAAGTTTTATACCTATATCGATATCCGCATACGCTTTTAGCAGTTACATTAAACTGATCTGATATAATGGTGTCCATCATGAGTCTAAGTGGTGCACTTTAGTCTCTTGTGTTGTCTGTCTGAAAGGACTTTTCTCAAGATGCCATTTCCTTTGAGACCATTTCGGAAGAAAAACCGAGCAGTGAACTGGAAGTAGCTACCTGAGAGACTGGCTGGACCTCAGGGTCTTTAAAAATGGAAAGCTGTGGTTAAAAGAGAGAGGCTGTCAGGAAAAAGGGCACATTTATTGTTAGTCATTACACTTTCTGCAGTAGACTCTGATTTTTTTCCTTTTCTTGAATTAGAGTTTAGTTTTACTGCAGTGATTAAAGTTGATATTTTATATTTGATGCTTGAAAGTGCAAATCAATTCACATTTTCAGCATTAAAGGAACCTCAAAGGTTTGAAATTCTTTTAATGCTGATAACAACATAAAACAGTATTTTTAGTTATCTTCTGTTTTCTTATTTTTGTCATTTAAATGAAAATGAAAAACTGTAAAATTAATCATTAATCAACTATTCATTCCTACATTGTTTATTACCACTAATAAATACTATATTATAGCCTAAACATTACTTACTGGACAAATCCTAATCACAATTAGTAAGTTAAAGTTTTTTTTCAGTTGTTTATTCTTATTACATTCTTTTTTCAAAAGTCACAGTAGATTGCTTGTACTCCAAAAGAAATGGTAGGAGATGGAGGTTGTTATTGTAAGTCCTTTAAGGTCTAAATGACATCTTTTGTCTTGGAAAATCTTGTTGTTTTTTAAATCTAAAATTAAAATCACTGTGGAATTCCATAACACATACCTGTAGCACAGTGTTTAATAAATGCATGTTAATGTAGAAAAGCCTGTTAGTGTGTTGTTTATGAAAACGGAATCTACTCAGAATCTGTTTGCTGTACTTTTAGTCAAAGTAGTGCATTTGTTTTTGCATCAGTAAACTGTCATATCATGACAAATAATGCAAACTGGTTTAACCAGGGCATGTCTGGAAGGATGAGCATAACCGTTTATCACAGAGAATCCCAGCACCGAGTTAATGTGTTTTGCCATTTGTTTGTGTGGATACTAAATTGGAGATGTCCATTCAAGAGGAAAGAAAAGGACCATTAAAGTCTGTAGAGGTTTCTTATGTGCTAGAGAGTGGAACAGAGTGCAATGTGTACCGTATATCACCAGTCTGGATGGTTGACACTTGTACTGAGTTTACCTCTTTGAAGGTAAATAAGATTTGTAATGCAGTTGGCTTCCTGAGAAAAATGTCTTACACCGTCTTCATTGTCAGATCAGACTATATCATGAAGCAACAGTGTGTGGGACAAAAAACCTCCTGCATGCTCACATGTGCCATTTCACAAATTTATTGCACATAATTACTCCAATTTGACGGGTTTCACTGCAGGTAAAAAGGATGCTCTGCTCCAAGCTCTGCTTGTCTTAGCTGGAAATGTTCCTGCAATCATATAAATGAATAAGTGTGAGTGGCTCACTGCTGTGCAACTGTAGTGTCTGGTGCTGCACATGGTACCTACTGTACTCTCTGCATTGTCTCCTGCCATGCTTAGTATGGTCAAAATACATCAGAGAAGCTTTAAATGTCTCAGAACTGGCCCATTTCTGTTTGAGAGCCTCCAACCAGTCTCTCGCACCAATGACAAGGCATGCAGTCCACACACACATAGCCTGGTGGGACGCTATTATCGGCTTGTCTATACAGTCGTGGGAAGCACTTTGCCTTTTCCCACAATGGGTCAGGTGGCTAAAGACTCTGGTAAGCAGGCTGAGACCTGAGTAGGAGTTTCAGCTTTAGAACTCTGTGTTTCAAATATTGAGTGCTTGCTGTAGGGGATGAATGGTGGGAGTTATGTGTTTGTGTGTGTGCGTGTGTGCGAGGTGTTTTCTTTCTGCAGCACTGTAAGCCACTTGTTGCTCTAGGCATTTTTGAAGTCTAGACTGAGGACATAGGACGACTTGTACAGTGTCTGTTGTTGAGCAGGACAGTTAATGGCGGCTGCTGTATGGAGTAGTGCCGCCTGCAGGGATACTTTGTTCATGTAAGGCAAGAAAGAAAATGTGTCCTACAAGTATAATAATACAGTATTTCCTGGTGAAGTGCGTTTCCTGTAAGGATTGGATTCATTTAAGTTGGGAAGGTGGGGTAATGTAATAATTACTGGAATATATTTAGGATGTTATTAAGTTTTGCATGCACCTGTCAGGAAAAATAGCATTTTTTCTTTATTATCAGTAGAAATACCCCAGGTGATATACTGTATGCTATTTAAATTGAAATGTAGGTAAAATTCTAATATATTTTGTGGAAATAAGACACTCCAAAAAACAGTTTTCTCTATTCTCCCATTGAAACCAAACCAAAACCCAATATTGACGTATTGAGTTTAAAACAATAAATGAACAATAAAATAGAAACAATAGTCTAAATATGTGCTATGGTCATGTGACGTAGAAATGATCAAGCATAAAGTGTTAGGATATGTGCATTACAAAAATCATTTATAATAAAGGTCAAAATAGTTTGTATGAAACTGTTATTATTTTATTATATTATATTTGTACCTTGTTAACAGACGTCACTTACTCCATGCAAATTGATCAGTACTGTTAAGTACTAGTCATTACTTAACAGATCATGTCCAGAAATGTAATCTCATTTGCATACAACTACAGAACATCACGGCAGTATTATAATTTGTCTACGTAATTCTATAAAATGCTTGTATAATCCAATGTTATAGAAAATAGGCTGAGTAACTCTAAACACTGTTGACTCCTATACATTGTTATTTGTCTTGTATGTTTCTTATAGACTAGATTAACAGCTCTAAACCTGCGTTTACATTAGCAGGTGACAAATCGCTTGTGTTGCTTTGTGTAAAACTGAAATAATGCAGCTTGAAAATTGCCTCTTTGATTTATCTGTAACATAAATATATAGCAAAATATACAATATGAAAGAACTAGAGGCACCAAACATCTCTTGTGCACTACTTTTTTATATTGCGTCATAAAGTCTATATACACATCTAACTTAATGTTTTATTTGTCAAAGTAGGACACGCTCATGGATTCTTTCAGTTGTCCATGGCAAACTATTAATAGGAACTAATTGTATGTAGGATCTTAAGTTGGTAGTGGAAGATGTTGGACCACCTGAGCCATAGGATTGATCAAAGGAATCTTAGTGGATTTGTCTCTTTATCTAAACAGCATAGAATTGAGAAAAGTTCAGTTAACGTGTCATTTTGTCAGTTGCTGCTGAAATCGTGGCTCCACGTCCTGCGTGTACATAAAGCACAAACGGCTTCCTGTCTCTTTATCAACTGCTAATGTGAACATTGAATAGAATAGAGTAGATCTTCAATGTCATTGTTTAAAGACAATGAAAAAGCATTTAGCAACAATCAAACCTTGTAAACAGGTTTCTAAACAGCATTACATACAGAACAAGTAGCATCAAGAGTCATGTTAAGTTTAGAAGCTTTTATTGTCTTTTTAATCATATATAGCTGACGCAATACATAGTGAAATGCGACAACATTTCTTCAGGACCATGGTGATACTGTACATAGAACAAAGACAAAGCTACATAGAACAACACATTTGCAATATAATATACAATATAAACTGACAAGGTATAAATAGATACAAATATATAAATAAACTGAGCTAGTGCAATGCGGTAGAACAAGTGGAGTAACAATGCAGTATACAGCAGTATAGATGTAGAGTATTATTGCACCGAGTTAGGTTTTGGGGGATAGGCAGGGGGTTATAGCAAGAGTCGTGATTGGACATGGTATGCATTTAAACATTTGACTGCCTGGGGGAGAAGCTATTTTTCAGTCTGTTCATTTTAGGACTTATTATTTTGCATCTCGTTTCAGATGGTGGAGGGGAGAACAGGTGATGTCCAGGGTGTATGAGGTGTTTTAAAATGCAGTTGGCCTTTTTGTGAAGTCGGCCACTGTAGATGTCATTGAGTATGGGCAGTAAGATATCAATAACACGCTCAGCTGCCTATAGGGTCAGACTCCCAACTTTCCTCAGTATTCCAGATGCTCCATAACCAAACCATATGAAACCACACAATGTATTTTATAACCAATAATGCCTGCCACAAACAATCTTTATTAAATTCTGTGCATTATTTAACTGAGTTAAATAGGTTTTCTCCTTGCATTGGGTATAAGCAGTGTTAATTAAATGGGGATGAAAATGAAAGGGTCAATGCAGATGGCTGCCTCAGCTGGTACAGCTTGTGCCAAGAGGGCACTGCCTCCTTCCCTGCACTTCCTCTAAATACCAAGTTGTGTCAAGCAGCAGGGTTAAACACTGGGGGAGGCCCTCTTAAATATCACTACGTTCTAGGTCCCCTCCAACATCCTCCGCCATCACATGCCAGAGTTTTAACCTGTACTGATATACTGTAGGTGTGTGATTTTGCATCAATTTATGTCATCCTGTGTGATTGGTTGCATTTTACATACAGCAGGAACCTCAGTGATTCATCCATTTTAGTGATGTTTCCTAAAAGAGCAGTGTTCAGCATTACTGCATATCTTACAGCTAGCAATGAGTTCGAGATCATTCCTGAGAAGCCCGAATCTATTATATGGAATTGCATTTATTTGTTATGCCCTGCAGTAACAGTCTACAGAGCTGAGCATTAACTATTTGAGCAAGTAGAAATCGCATTGTAAAAGCTGCAAATAAAAATAAATATGTTTATTTACACCAAGTGAAAACAGCTTAGATGTTACACACATATGAAGAATAAGAAACCTTTATTTGTCATGTAGACATTAAAGCACAGTGAAACTCTTTTCTTTCCATATCTTAGCTTGTTAGGAAGTCAGGGGGCAGATCACGTGGTCAACCATGATACAGTATCTCTGAAATAAGGTTAATGGCCTGCTCAAGGGCCCCACAAGGGCAGCACTGGGGGCTTGAACTTCAAACCTTCTGTTCACTAACCCCTAGTCTTAACCACTGCACTCGGAAGTAGCTAGTGACAACTTTCAATATGAGTCCATAGGAGCTGAAGGAAAATTTAAGAAGGCTTTGGATGAAGGAGAAGACTTTCCATTGAGTTTTGGAATGTGGTGGAATGTGGTTGTGTGGATTTGCTGATTCAGCCACAATAGCATTAGTGAGATAAGGCAGTAATCAGTGATGTTGAGCAAGGAAGTCTTGTGTGTAGTAGAAGTTCCAGGTTCAGTGGGGTTGAGATCAGGGCTCTATGCAACACTCATGTCCTTATGGACCTGCTTTGTGCACAAGTGCATTGTTATGTGGAACTTCTTTGGGCTTCTTAATTCCAGAGAAAGAAAATCTTAATGTTACGACATACAAAGACATTCTCAATCATTTTCTGTTTCCAACTTTGTACCACATTGGGGTATAATCAGGTGTCCACATACTTTTGGCTGTATACTGTAGTGTAGCTTGGTGTACAACTAGGCATAAAATGTTTGTAACAGAATAATTTAGCAGAATTAGCTAAGCTAATTAAGAACAGTAGCTATCTGATACTAAGACCCTAGCTTAGTGTGTGTGTGTGTGTGTGTGTGTGTGTGTGTGTGTGTGTGTGTGTGTGTGTGTGTGTGTGTGTGTGTGTGTGTGTGTGTGTGTTTGAAAGTGAAGTAATTAACAAAAGCAGATTTGCTAGCAGTCAAATCTCACTTAAATTACTGTAACGGAAACATATTTAGACAATAGCACATAAAAGAAAAAAATCTAGAGGGTTTTAGTGAAACATAATTTGTTCCTTTCTCTTCCAATTATAATAACTAGTTACAAATCCTAATAGATTGAATATTTTATGAATTGTTTGTTTTTTGTTTTTTTCTGAAATCTTTGCGCTACAGTATTTGAAGAATTTGATTTTGCACATTTTGGATGACTATACAGGAATAGACACAGGCAAATGGGAAATGTTCGATTGAGCCGTGTTTCTGACCGGAGAAGAAGGTGGTGTAAATCAGAGTTTGCTGAGTGACATCAGATAGTTGGGAGACCATTTTTTTTGGATTCTGGATCAGTTTTTGGCATCTTAAGGCACCAGTGCATGTGTGGCTTCCATTGAGAGAAAAGAACAGATTTTCTTGATTTTATAAGGTGAAATTTGCATGACTGAGTAGGTTTAGCAGTATAACTGGAGCAACGTTTTGTATGTTGTGAGTGTTTTGTATGCTGTGTGTATGTGTGATGTGATCAGAGAGTTTTCTAGTGAGGTGATATGTACCATAGATTATATAATTGACCCAGACTCCCATGAGCATTAGGACCTGAAAACATATTTGGATGGAGATAAGTACATCATGCACAAACACATACTCACACAAAAGTTATTTGCAATCTTAAGGATTTCACCTAGCATATGTGATGATACTGTTGCATTGTCCAAACTATTTAAATGTTGTAAACATAAAATGTGATAAAATGTGCAGTCATCAGCACATAATTCATGTGGTTCAGCAACCTAGATTCTAGACTTATAAAAAAAATAATAATTTAAGGAATTCTGCACGTGGGTCTCTTCTGAACAGTCAGGAACGTAAAGAACATGCGGCAGTGATCTGGCTCATCAGCCCTCACATACTCAAAGTCTAAACTTACACTTTATAAAGCACTGCCACACAGTGAGCAGGCTGCAGGGGCTGAAGTCATTAGTCTTGACCTCGCATTTTACATGCTCGTGTCAAAACCTGAGCTGAGGCCAAGAGAGGAGAAGGCTGATGCTTGTTCTATGGCTTTGCATCTCAGCGACTGCAGCAGATGGTGAGAGGCTTTAGTTTGGGAATTGGAGGATTTGTTGATGTGCCAGTCCACATCAGTACAGACATGTCGAGGATCTCAGGAGATGGAGAAGTAACAACATGTGCACCAAAGGGAAGCGCATGGTTAGCATATTGGAAGAGTTAAAAAAAGAAAAGTTTTTCATTTCCGTTAGGAGATGGAGCGCTTGTCCTGCAAGAACTCTTATACTGGAAAGCTTAAATGATACAGATGTGATGATGAAGATTATGATGTCCATGAAGACCCCATTAATGAACATAAACTAAATTAATTTCAAATGGAAAATAACAAATAAATATATAGTAATTCATTTAAAAAAATGAATGAAGTAAGTTAAAATTATGTTTCTGCCAAGACAAATTCTAGTGAATTTTTTTAATCAATAAAAACAGGAAGCCATAAAAACAAGAAGCTCTTGACCAGTATTGTAGATTGTGCTAAAAGTTTGCAAGGGGAGCCATTATTCATACATATGGCATTAAGTATCTGCCTTATTGTGGTGTTTTGTCTATGAGTGATTACATGCTGTGACCGAAGTACTGTACTAGACTAAAATGGGAGGGTCTTAATGACATCACACTGTGGCCTGGGTTCTGATAGGGAAATCCATCTCGACCCTGTATGGTGTTAGCTCCTCCCTTTAGCCCCTCTCTCTGCAGTGGACGTGCGTGGCTTTCTGAGCGTGCTCACTCGCAGCAGCAGGTGGAGATGACATCATCTGCACTGCAGCAGACTGCAGCACTGAGTCTGAACAAAGACATGTCAAAACTGCTACTACGTGCTGCGGCCATGCTGTCTGTCTCTCGTCCTCCTTTAGTTATTTTTGTTCTGCTCTCAAATTTTTTTTCCGCCTCTGTCTCTGTGCCATGCGGTTTCTCTGCCTCTGTCTTGCAATCTATGCCTTAACACAGAGACCACATCTTGTTCTCTAGATGGAGTTCGTCTAGTTTGATGGAGTGGATGTGAATGCGAACTGATGTATTAGCAAGCCATGTTTTTTTTTTTTTGCCTGCACATCCCCCGGCCTTGTTGAAAGCCTGATGATGGATGTCATTGTTTTACACAAATAAACGTCTGCTTCTGTCAAGGGTCCACCCACCCACCCAACAGTGCTCATTTTCCTGTCTGTAAGCAGCGCTTGAATGCAGATACAGTCACAGACACAGGCATGTCTGAACACCTGAGATGGTAAATGGACAGTTCCATAAAGCCATGGCCTCAGCTTGTGCCCAGAATAGCAATCCATTTCCATTATGGGATTGATTCAGGGCTTAACATAAGTGATTGCAATTTCCCAATCAGGCGCGCTGCTGTGGTGTTGAACAGTAAAGCCTAGCATGACCTCACATAAGTCACATAAGCCACATCAGTATCCAGGCAATCAGGCATGCTTCTTGGATACTGAAACAAAGCTAACCAAGTAAAGTTTCAACCTTGTGTGAAGTTTCATACATAGTCTCTTTCGTGTTTTGTGTTCGCCCTGCTATACTCATTCACAGACATAATGATGGTAACGCTGCCACTAGCCACGCGCAGGCATGCTCCCGTCGCCTAGTTACCGCTCAGCAGCAGGTTGCCACAGAAACGGGATCCTGGCAGGATGAGAGATGTTAAAGCAGTCTGTACAGGCTAGGAGGTTTTATCACGCACACTACTGCCCAACATTGGACACTTGTACTGCCCTTCTGAGCTGGCAGCTTTACCTGCAATCTGCCATTGCTAATAAAGTGGCACCTATAGCTGTGAACAGAGGCCAGTCTGGAACAATGCTCTGCTCTCATCTGAAGTTGATCAGGATTTCCTATATACAGTGCACAGAATTACGGAGATCTACAGCAATATAAGATTATTCTACGTTCTACATTCAGCACTCTAC
The DNA here is from genome assembly GCF_022655615.1 of Tachysurus fulvidraco. Classification (NCBI taxonomy): domain Eukaryota; kingdom Metazoa; phylum Chordata; class Actinopteri; order Siluriformes; family Bagridae; genus Tachysurus; species Tachysurus fulvidraco. Next base: position 15,114,792 of record NC_062540.1, read on the forward strand.
CATAGGTGCCTTTTTTGTATTCGGTTGCAGATGGTGTGGTAATGAAAAATGTGTTAGAGCTCACTAATATTCATTTTAAATGTTTTATTCAGTTTGCTAATTGCAGAAATGTGTTACAATGACACAGTGGTGCAGCAGGTAGTGGTAGAGTCTCATAGCTCCAGGAAGCCAAGTTTAATTCTAAATTATTCCCAGCATCCATGTGGGTTTCAAACCCCCCACCCCCACCACCCAGAAATGATTCATATTAGGATTAGTCTCTTAATGGCAAGGATGCCTGTAAATAATGACTTTGCATGCACCAGGTGCTTCTTGGAATCACTTTGAAATTCAACCCGGATCTAAAATAGAGAAGTGGTGATGGAAAATGATGGAATGAACAAACACATTAATGTTCCAGAATCCTGATGACATGCAAATAAGATTGGTACTGCAAGCCACCATGTTTTTTTCACACAAGGCACAGGATGTACAAGAGCCTAGCGTTAAATGAAACAGTTAGTGGTGGTAATAGCAAGACATTGAAATCGAGATTTTCTGTCGCCTTAACTTCATTTTGCTACTTGAATTCTATAGCTGTTTTATAGAATGTACAGTAAGTACTTTAGTACTTAATGTAGTAGTATATATCGGCTGTAAACCACATGCATTTGGTGCACAGTTTTAGGGGCTCGTTTTATTCTTTGTGTCAATTGAAATGGTTATTCTGCCTTTAACCTTTGTGGTTTACTATAATGGCTGCACTCTGTGGTCATCAGCTCCTGGTACAGTATTATTGTGTTGTCTTTCTAAAATCCAGTGAGCCCATTTACGAGATTGATGAAGTGTTGAAGATTTTTTTCTCCCTGTCAGTGCAGTTGTTGAACATGAACGTTGTTGCCTTGTAGATAACCAGTTCAGAATGTCCATTCTGGAGCGGCTGGAGCAAATGGAGCGCCGGATGGCTGAGATGGCCGGTCAGCAGCAGCAGCAGCAAAGCAATGGAGCAGCTGGAGGAGCAGGAGCTGGAGGAGGAGCAGGGGGAGGTGGAAATGGAGGCAACAGCAGTAGCAGCCAGTCGCAAGTACTGTCACTGATGAACAATTGGGCTTTAATCAATCAGATGCTTTCTTAAGAGTCAGCTCTAAACTGTACGTGCCTTATGTCCACAGTGTCTGTCAGGCCAGGGACAGGCGGGCAGCTCGTTTGAGAGCCGTGTGGTGGTTGTGTGTGAGAAGATGATGAACCGCGCATGCTGGGCCAAACCCAAACACCTCATCCACTCTAAAACCTTCCGGGGAATGACCCTGCTGCACCTTGCTGCTGGACAAGGCTACGCCACCCTCATCAAAACTCTCATCAAGTGGCGGTGACTCATGTCCCACAACTGGGGAACAAGTTTGAGTGTGTCGGGAAGGGAATAGTGTGTGTTTGTGTGTGTGTGTGTGTGTGTGTGTGTGTATTTACTGTGTATTTAGTCTTGCTCGTAACTAGTTCTAATTGATTGATGAACATATGGATGGACTTATCTTAATTTTTACTCTCTTTATGTCTAGGGCTTATACTGTAGTTATATGTCAGCAAAAATGTCAGCATGTAACAGAGCAAACTAACAAAATGAATTTCCTTTTTGTAATAGTAAAATTTCAAGCAATTTTGGCAGTCTATTGACTATTGGCTCTCTTTATTCATAATAATATAATAAAATATGTAGGTTTCCTTATACATCTTATACATATTACACAGACAATAGGAATGATTGCAGAACAGGGTAAGTCAGTGGTAGTTGCAGCACGCTGTTTCAATTGCTGTCGGTTTGGAGTTCCAAATGTTCTCAGATTTGATTTCCTCAGGGTTTTCTGATGACTGCTATCCTCTTACCTCCCAAAAACATGCCAGTATGTTAGATAGGTTAGATATGCTACATTGTCTCTAGTGTGAATGAGTATTTATGGTGCCTGTCAGTGGACCGGCATCTCATCCATGCAGTGTTCCCAGAATAGGATCCACCATGAACATGTCCAATATTAAGCACTTAATGAAGATGAATGAACCTCCTTTCTTTTCTTTCATTTAAATAACTGAATTTTTTTTTTTGTCTAGTGCTAAGCATGCAGACAGCATTGATCTGGAGCTTGAGGTGGACCCACTTAACGTTGACCACTTCTCTTGTACACCATTGGTAAAAAAAATTATCTGGTTCTTATACCAAGTACTGAATTTTTATAACATGGATGACATTTTAGGTTTTTATGATCTCCCTGATGTCTGTATCATTCCCTGCACCCTGTCTGTAGATGTGGGCCTGTGCTCTGGGTCACCTCGAAGCTGCAGTGGTACTGTACAAATGGGACCGCAGAGCTCTGACAATCCCAGACTCTCTGGGCCGCCTGCCTCTTTCCATCGCCCGCTCACGAGGACACACCAAACTGGCTGAGTGTCTGGAGCAGCTTCAGAGAGAGGAGCAGCAGCAGCAGCCTCCCTCCACCCACATGACCTTTTCTTCTAATCCTGATGCTCCCTCCTCTGACAGCTGGATTGTCAGCTGGACCAATGACGGCATGGTGGCCCCCAGCAGCCACAAGGGCATTCCACCCGTCACTGCTACCACCAATCCCTCCAGCAACATCACTTCTGGTGAGCGCAGAAAATGACCCACAGATATCCACAGAAAACACAACAAGCTTTAGGTGTGTTAAACAGGATCCATTCTAAGAAGGTCCTGACAACAGAACAGTGGCTAGTGTATTATTGCAGCACTTTGGTGAACGGTACTTGTAGCACAATCTAATTTTAACAGCCCATTTCCTGGGATTAGCTCTAATAGCACCGCAGAGATCAGAGAGCAAATTTAATTGAAAGATGATCCACTCCTGACGGAGTTCACTTTGTTTTTTCCTCTGCTTTCGTTTCATGTCTAGATTTAAGACGCCCCAGATCTGAGCCCTCCAGCTACTACAGCAGTGAGTGTCAACGGGATCTCCCTGCAGCTAAGAAACACAAACCGAACCCAGAAGTGGCCCAGACGCGGCCGAATAAAGCTGTCTCGGTTCCCTTGAGCCTAGAGCACCAGCAGCTCCACAAGCTCTCCCCCAGCCCAAACACACTCCCTTCAGATACGCCCAGTGCTGATCAAAACTCAACTGCTGAAGGCACCAAAACCAGTGGCATCTCACAGGCGAAACTGAGCTCCTTTCGCACAGGGGGACATAAGTGGAGCTCCAGGGAGGTGTACAGAAAAGTATCAGGAGGAGGTGGAGGAAGCAGCATAGGGAAGGAGAAGCTAGCAACCAGGCTGCGTCAGCGAGGAGAGAACCTTAGCATGATGACCATGACGGACAGAGAGATGGTAGACACCGAGCTGCTTACCTATAAAGAGGACTTGGAGAACCAGGACTGTCTTTCACACATGGAAGACTTGCAGGTAAATGAGGATTTGTGGTTGCTCTTCACACTTGTCTGTTCCACAACTCTAGGGATGTATATGATTTTATCTAAATAAAGCCTCACGCTAAGAAAACTAAGTCAATAGATTGCCCATCCATCGTGTTAATGTGCCTAAGGCAGCATTAGAGAGCAGTCAGTCTGGCCTTGCATACTGCCTCAGACCTGTATCACCACATAATAAACTCCAGCGATTGATCTACCCTCAGGGCCAAGAGCTCCTCCAATTCCATTCATCTCTGTCACTCGGAGCTGGAGAAAGGAGGAGGGAATAAGGGCAGTCGTGTAGAGCAAACACAGTGGTGGCACTAGAGTTACATTGATTTAGGAGTGTGTGGCTATGTGTTAGTTTGTGTATGTGTGAGTGTGTGTTATTTTTCAAAGGTTATTAATTCCTAAAAGCAGCAGTGGCAGTGACACATTTTCGCATGCGTGAATGGGTGTTACTTTGTTATTTTACAAAGGTTATTCATTACCGAAAGCCGCCACCACAGCAACGCACAAAGTGATCTGTACTAATTAAAATGTGTGTTACGAGCACATGGTGTAACTCTCATAAAAAAAGCCTCATCGATGATTCTTTGGATCATTAACATTAGCTATTCACAGGAATTCTACTTTACCACTGCTTATTGGGAAACACTGCTGTAGGTTTCTAGACAAATAAATAAATCAAATAATATCTCATTCAGTTTCATACATGGATATTTTAAGTGAATGGTCCAAGACTTTTATTTTAGAGCAAGAATTTGTCATTCTAAATGCAAATAGGCCTTTAATAGTCAGATATTTTAAAAAACTGTCGTTTCAGTATATTGGCATAAAATGGTGATTTTTCTTCATTTGAATCTTTTGTTTGCAATTTTTCATCACCCCTGCGGAAACAGCTGTTCGGCTCTGCTGTTTTACTCTTAAAAGGCAGCACATGAAGTTGTTTCAACAGAGAGGGTGGGGTAGATTCAAGGAATGGAAAATTTTTGTCAGTATTGCAGTGTTTATTGCAACTGCAATTCATTTCACTGCCAGTAGATGGCCTGGAAATGTTAAACCACTTCTTTATACAATTATATCATGTGACATGAAAAGTAAAAGTCCATTAAAGTGGTATTTAGTCTCATGGATTCTACAGTTCATCTGTGTGTTTGTTTGCTGATGCCAGGCAAACATGATGACCTTGGCGGAGCACATAATCGAAGCGACGCCAGAGCGCATTAAGAGGGAGAACTTCTCAGCTGTGGAGTCTGTTCCTCTGGACAGCAGTGGCCTGAGCAGCACGATGAGCTGGCTAGCTACTTACCTGGGAGATGTGGAGCAGCTGCCCAGCATCATCCATCTGAGGTGAGAAGTCTTTGGAGAAAAAATGGGTTCATCACAGGTCTTATCACAATAAACGAATCTAAATAATGGAGTCTGATATATAAATAGGTCGATTTAATCACATAAAAATGTCATAACTTTATTTTATGTTTGAATTTGCTTTTTGTATTTATGTACCCAAAGGTATGGTTCTCTTACAAATATTAACGTTACACTTAATTTACATAAGCAATGCACAGGTTAACAACTCCAACATGCAAAATTGTTATTTTATTATTTGTATAAGCCTCAATGCTCATTTCGACCAAATTATTAATGGATTTCTATTAACAACATATGCAATGCATGTTCACTATACACAGGACCACCAGTGCATTTTTCTCCTGAAACCTACTTGTTCCTACTGGATTCCTTGCCAAGTACTGATAGTATTAATAGTAAATTTGACACCTCATGATCCAATGTGTATAGCAACTCCTGTTTTGTCATTCTCATCAATGCAAGTGACCCAGATGCAATTTTTAACTTTCCTTTACTGCAACATTGTCTTCTTGTCGCACACTTTTGTCTTACTTCTGCTGCTTTAACACTGTCGGTCTGTTTGGCCAGAATGGGGCTATAAAGAACAATGCCGGTTGTTGCACACAGATTGTTTTATACGGTGCATTGTCATCACTAACAATAACAAAGATGGAAAGGTTTACGTTCTTCAATTTCCCCAGTTTATTAGGAGCACATCCTGGTTTTGAATGTCTGTCTTCATCCATCCGGTTCATGAATCACACTGAACTTTGGGGTAACTGTCTGGATTTCCAAATGTTGTGAAACTCCTCTCTGAGAATTCACTAACCTCTAGACAGGCATGCTGTGAGACAGTGCATCTGTTGTCTGATTGCAGCAGCCTGGTATGCAGGAAGCCGCCCAAAACCGAAGGCGTGCATCTACCTATTTCAAGAAGGTTGATTATAAACACCATTGTGTTTCACTCTGCAGTTTAAATACATGTGACCCCTTTAGGAGTTCCTAAAAATGTTACAGCACTCCCTGTACAGCTTTTATTATGAGGACATTTATATGCTGACATTGAACTTTGGTGAGAACTCCTAAGGGCATGCCTTAAAGGAAAGAAACATTGGACTACCATCTCAGGGTCATTGCTCATATTTCTGTCACTGTTCAGCTGTGTGTCTCGTCACTTGATGCTGATACTGTCAGCATAGCTGCAAATCATCTACCGTACATGAGGAAGTGCACACAGGCCTTGTTGTTACAGTGGCTCTAGGCCGTCTCACACGTCCCGAAAGCCAGCACAAAGTTCAAATTGAATTTGAATTGATGTCACTCTACTGATATGGAGCATCCATGAAAGCATGTAACAGTTCCTAGTTTTCCCACTTACTAGTTTAAATGCAATAAAACACATACAGTAGGCACCTGATTTGGTGGTGACTCATTTTTACAACTGTACTTCTTGTATTTTTTCCTGTCATGGAGCTGGAAATCCACTGACCTACGTTACTAGGCTAAGTTACTGACCTATGTTACTTGGTTGTAAGTTTGGATGGAATAATAGTGTTAAATTCTGATCTTTAATCAGCATAGAACATTTTAACATAATTTTGCTTCCTGGTGTCCAGATGGCTCAGAGCTATGTGTAGGAGGTGTGTGATGGACTCATCAGTTGAACGATAAAATTGACATTTGAACTGTGTTCAGGGTGTCAGGCAATGAAGACACTCTGTCCAGCCTTTCAGAGCACTTCATCACAACTGAGGTCAGGGCTACGGTGCAGTAATCACTGAGGCAGGCGAGCTAGGGTTTTCTACGGGACAGGAACAATAATGGACTGTTTAAAGCATGTGGGAATTACTTCTTGTGCCAGGCAGAGGTTGATTATGTGACTGAACACAAGTGCTAACTGGACAGAGCAGGGTCAAAGAACCCAACCTGAGATACCGTCTGGACCTGCTGCCTTATTGATGTTTGATCTCCTGAAAGCCTTCCTCACATTGTGACGAAAACGTTTCCACTCTGACACACTCCACATGCATGCTGCCATAAGCACTGCTAGTGCTGTTAGCACTGTTAGCATAAAGGTTTGTCTCCTTTATTTAAAGCAACTGTGCTGTGCTCTACTGAACTCTGCACTTTACTATGTTAGCTACAGTTTTTCCTTTGATTGGACCACAGTGGAGCTCGTCTTTCCTTTTCCTTGCAGGTCATACAGTCACAGCAATTGTTAGGGTGCGGCCATTTTAGTTCTTGTATAAGATGCTTTGCTACCAGTTAGTCTAGGAATTGGTCATATGCTAATGAAACCTCAGTTATGTCAATATGCCAATTAAATCTCCAACATGGATGAATAAATTATAATGTAATGATTTTAATTACTTTAATATACAATACAAATTGTGTTTGCCCCCGAGTCACTGGTGAATATCATAAATCAGTACTAAAATCTCCTTGGTGGTACAAATTTCACCAAATCCATGAAATCTTTTGAATCAGTTATCAATGTCTTTATTTTGCTTCCTCTGCTTCCTCTACAAGAGGGGAATGAAATAAAAATAAGGAAATGAGCACACAGGAAAAGTTCGTTAGTTCTGGAATAAAACCGTCCTGCTGGACCAGAAGGGAGAAGAACTCAATTTGAAATTCAACCACAGAAAAGGAGGAACTCCAATAAGTGCTTCCAGGAAATGTCACTTTTATGATAGATGTTGTTTAAATGTAGTTACACAACTGAAACTGTAAACTGTGGGACATAATTTATGACAAACAATGTGAAATAAAAATCCATTAATCTATGCCTGTGTGTGTGGGTGTGTAGGTCTCTGTATAGTGAACCTCTTACCCCCAACCCGGGTCTGAGTCCAGACGGTTCCCCTCAGTCTGACAGTCCATTTGAGAAGGCTGGCCTGCCCTCCCCGGCCAACTGGACTGAGTTCCTGAATGCTTCCAACAGCAAGATGGAGCGCGAGCTGTCACAGCTCACCCTTACCGACCTGGAGCAGAGGGAGCTGTACGAGGCAGCTCGGCTGGTACAGAGCGCCTTCCGCAAGTACAAGGTACACGTCCATTTGTGTAACATATCACTGCTGGGAATTGATAGGTGAGGTTTTGACAAGCAGTCCTGCATCATCGTCCTTTTATCCAATATCTGCTCTTTAGTTAGTCATTTTCTTAACAGGTTCATGTCCCTGTGACTTCAGCATGGAAAGGTCGCCTAAGCAGCGCATGGCCTGGCTTATAGGAGCATATGAATATGCATTGCAATCTTTTTGTCTTTCTCTCTCTGTATCTCCATGTACATGAAGTGTGCTGGCTCCTGTGGTTGCTTGTAATGATTTTCCATTGCACACATGGGCTCCTGGCACAAACACACACATGCTGCTCAGTCAGTTCTGGCAGCTGAAACAGAGCAGTGGGATTGTGGTTAACTCGACCCTCACCCTATGCCTACTGCACCTGCTTCCCTCCTGCTGCTCTCTCTCTCTCTCTCTCTCTCTCTCTCTCTCTCTCTCTCTCTCTCTCTCCATTTTCTCCCTTCTCCCCTATCTCTCTCCCTGTCTCACATAGTGGTACAGTGCCTGTCTCTGCCTGCAGGCAATGGACCATTCTCAGCTCTAATCTCCTGCTCTGCTCTCCTGCAGGAACGGCCGCTGCGCGAGCAGCAGGAAGTTGCAGCTGCTGTCATTCAGCGCTGTTACAGAAAATACAAACAGGTAAGCTATGTCACTGCTAACTGTCACGCATAAAAACATGCAAACCTACAAGAAAACTTCATCACATCATCACAAATATCCTCAAGTCCATCTACAGTATATCTAATCCCAGGCTAATTTTCTGTTGTTGTTTTTTTTTTCTAAGCTAACATGGATAGCATTGAAGGTAACAAACTCCTCCATACAGAAGAACACTAGACATCACTATAAATAATCTGTGAGAAAGGTTTCACCCTGTCCTCCACACTGACTGTGTAATCCTTCTGTTCTGTGGCAGTATGCACTTTATAAGAAGATGACGCAGGCTGCCATCCTTATCCAGAGTAAGTTTCGGAGTTACCATGTGCAGAAAAAGTTCCAGCAGAGTCGACGGGCAGCTGTGCTGATCCAGCAATACTACCGCAGCTACAGAGAGTTCCGGCAGCTCCGGCCTCACAGACGCACGGCCACTTCAGCCCTGGTGCAGCACAAGCTCAGGTAGACACTTTCATTTTTCGCTTAGGTCCCTGACACACTAAGCTGACTTTGAAGAACAGCACCTAATTGGAAAGACTGAGGATCACTTTGTGTTGAAAACTAACAGTATAGTACAAATATGTGCTTTAGGAAGCTACCCAAATAAAATTAGCAAAGGTCTAACTGTAAATTTGTAGAAATGGACTGCACAGTTTGCTTGACCAGTTTGTTTGGAAATATACAGCTAGGCAAAGCAGGTGGGCAGAAGCTGAGCATGGGTGTGCTCTTTCAAGACTGTTCCTTTATGCTTTCTTTGGCTTTTCTTATCTGCACCAATTCCATGCACTCTTTTTTTTCCATCCCACTAATGTATGCACTAGAAGCACTGACAAGTGATCCAAAGCCAAATGTCAAGAGTTAACTTGGTTTGCCCAAAACCTTAGACTGAAAAGGAAATAATTACAAATGTATATAACTAAGCCTAACACCTAAACCTAACCATTTGCTTATCATAATTTCCCAGGTTTTGTCTTGGAGTACCAAGGTCTTACACATTTTAATGTTTTACCTGCTCTAACACTCACACTTCAAGTTAGGAAAGGATGTTAATCAGCTAATCAGTTGAAAGCACCAGTGGTAAACATTAAAAATCTGCAGAAGGATTAAACCAGGACTAGGTTCAGGAACCTAGGTACAGATGCAGTATAAGATTTGCTTGCTTTTGGAATCTTGTGATTCTAATATATATTTTTTTACCTTAAGGGTTACGGTTACTGTTTTTGTTTTGGTCATTGTATTTTTTGTTTGTTTTAGAAGTAGTTTGCTTACGAAGAGACAGGAGCAGGCTGCCCGGAAGATCATGCGATACCTCCGCCGCTGCCGCCACAGGTAATCTTCCACTGCCATGCTGTCCCCTGGTGGCAGCACCTTGCACTCTACATCAGTGGCACAGCCAAGAAATCATTTCAAGAGGACTAACATGAGGAAATATGCTAAATAAACCACTCTGCAATCTGTATAGTGTTATTGATAAGCACGACACACTCATTTTGCATTTTGGCTAGATTCCAGGCAGTATTAGAAGCAGTGATGGGATACATTTGCTTTTTAATCATTATGGCCACATTCTACCATCAACCAGTATTGACCAAGAAATAAGGTTGCTTTAAAATGCCTTTTTGACACTTCTACTGAATTTCATCATATGAAAGCTGATCTATCTACATACCTTTCCTTCTCCTGTATTTCTGTACACAGGCTGATCCATCAACATTTCTCTGAGTGCAGCTAATAGCAAGATTGTGACCATAGTAGCTGTAAATAATAACCAAAATTGCACACTTATAAGCATGGCACATAAGGTAGCTCAAATGGTTAAGGCTTTGGTTTGGTGATCAGAAGAATCACCAAGCTGCCACTACTGGGCCCCTGAGCAAGGCTTTCAGCCCTCCCCACCCCAGGGGCTCCAAACTATTGCTGATCCTGTGCTTTGACCCCAACCTCCAAACAAAAAAAGCTGGGATATACAAGGAAAAGAATTCCACTGTAATTAAATGTGAGCCAATGAGAACAACCATTACTTCATGTCTTATATTCTAACATTATAAGATTATCATCAATTTTCCAACAAAGAATTAACTGTTACAGAAGAATGTTCATGTGTTAGTAAAGAAAGCAATACATTAAGAAACCCACCACTTTCTAGTAACTTTCTAGTAAAAAAAAACTTGGCTGCTTGGATTTGCGTGAAAAAATCAGGACGTGTGATAATCTCCAGAAAACTGGCAGATTCTCCAAGATGCTCAGTCAAACATACCAAGCATTTTTTTCACAAATCTGTATAAATTGATGCTACAAATACAAAAAATATCTAGATGATTGACTTACAAATACTTCGATTAAGACTTTGTTTAGCTTATTGCTTATTTTTCTGCTCTTAGTGGTATTTTTAAATGTAGAAATGTTTCAGGAATCTTTTCAGCTCTTATAAACACTTTCCTTGTACAGTAGGTGACGCAGACTTTTTCACTGTACTGTATAGAACCATCTGCATCGTATGTCTGTTATATTAACCATCCATAAACAAGTATTTGGAATTGTCCTAAATTATATCAGCTACGAATTTGCACTGCGTGCCTGACACACGCAGATTGAAAGAATTATCTACAGTGTTCACCAGCCAAGGTGTAGCTCCCTAGCCACACGAATCACTGACAAACAGGACACAAGTCCTACCACTAGTGCCATAACAGTGTGTTACAATCATCTGGCACTTTATAAATGGAGGAACATATTGAAACAAGGGACAGTCATATTTAACAGAAGATTTAGATGGTGTGAATTTGATGAAACAAGATTGGACACAATTGTACAGCAACCCCTCACAATGCCCACCCATCCTTCCTTATTCCTCTCCATTCGGTTCCTTCTCTTTCCCTGTACTTCATACTACATTACATAATATGTGCTAATAGCTGTGTGGTGTTGTTTTGCTGTTAATGCGAAGCCCCTTGATGGACCATAGACTGTTCAAGCGGGTGAGTGCAGCCTCAGCAACCTAGTCCGTCCTCCCCCTCTCTTTCTTTCTCTCTTTCACTTTCCGAGTCTCTCTACTCCTGTTTTCTTTCTCTCTCACAACTGACACTTTCCTCTGATTTATCTAAATATATCTCACTTTGGCATTCTTTTCTCTAGTTTCTCTTTTTTCCCTCTGTACCTTTTCTTTTCATCACTGTTGCTTGATGCCTGCTTGCATGACAGCTGCCGACTGGAAGCACAGATGGACCGTGAGGCTTAGAATAAGATCCACTAACCACGGTGTCACCACCACACTAAATAAGCACCCTCTTATTTCCCCTTGAGAAATGTGACTGCATTCTTCTCTGTGCTGCTATGATGAAAGGTTGTATGAAGAATGAGCGATGAAGAGTGTACAATCGTTACCTGTGTTGCATGATGGGATGATTATGGGCCTTGCTTTCTGACAGGCATGCTGAGAGTGATGTGTCATTATCAAGGGGCATGAAGTCTTCCTCTGTGATACGCTGGCTGTCTGGCTAGCATCTGTAATTTAGCTAATGAACAACTCATAAGGTGTTATTACAATATGTGTCGGTGGGATTTCTCTCTCTCTCTCTATCTCTCTCTCTCTCTCTCTCTCTCTCTCTCTTTCTCTCTCTCTTTCTTATGATCGATATATTTTGAAAGATCATCCCACTATTAACAAGACCAGCAGAACTGTTCCGTGCCGAGCCCATAGTGTTGGAGTAAATTATGCAGTTTATTTGTGAGACCCGAGGGGAATTGGCTGTGTGCTTAAATCAGAGCAGATAGCTTTATCTTGGTATGAATGACGGGTGGAAAGGAGGACTTTCACTTTAGATCTATGCAATGAAGTGTGCAGACTATTTTAAGTACGTCCCATATATCAGGTTTGAGAGGAAATTTGCAAGGTGAAGCTTGGAAAAATGGGACAAGCTCCCAAAGATTGCCTGAACTGAATATGTCACTTTATTATTATTATTATTATTATTATTATTATTATTATTATTATTATTATTATTATTATTATTATTATTATTATTAATAAAAACTTTCTTTATACATCAGTTTTAGACTTCCAGTTTTGTGGACTTTTTGCTGTGTTAGACATGTCCCACTGACACGTCTCCTCTCATATCACAATGCTGTACTTTCCATTCTGTCCTGTCTCTGTTAACCTGAGGTCTGTTTTTTGTTGTTTTTTTTACAGAGTGAGAGAATTGAGAAAGGCCAGGGAACATGAGAATATCCAGAAGAGCCCCCTCACAATGTGACATCCCTCTCCAGACTTCTTTACCTGTTTTTTTTTTTCTGTTTCAACCAGATCTTTTACAAGAGGGGAAAAAAAAGAATTCAAGCAGGAAGAGTATGACTCTAAACAGAACTACACAGACGTCTGCTATTATACACCGATTTTTCATATCTCTATCTTCCTTCTGTCTTTCTTTTATAAGAGAAAGAGCTGACGTTAAGAGTGGAATAAAAAAAAATAAAACTCAAAGCTAGGATGTGATCGGAGGAAGAACATTTGCTTCATGGCATTTTTTGCACTTTTTCATGGATTTGGTTTGTTATTTTAAAGCGCATTAAAAAGGACAGAATGTTGGAGCAGTGCGACTCTTCAGAGAATCACAGAGAGAAGATGGAAAGAACAGGTGGAAAGACTGGAAAAAATATGGAACCAATGCGGAAACCTGGCAGGACCTGGCTGGAATCGTAGTACATTGTTTAAATGACAAATGTAACGTGTAGAAATATTGCGAGGCATATGAAAAATATGAAAAAAAAAATCATTTACATCCAGTATATGAAAGAAGAATTCTCTTATATAATTATATTGTAAGGAGCCCATCATATTAGTTACAAGGTAGAGCAGGATGTTGAAGTGGCGGTGAGGCTAAAAAAAAAGAATCTCTAACATTTTCAATGAATGTTATTCATTCTTTTAAATCCTATAGTAGTCTGTGGTTGAATTGGGCCAGTGCAAAATCAGTGCAAACATAAAACCACCATGTCTCTGGGAACAAAAAATATGTCTGTGTGCATCAATTTATTTTTATCCCCCAGTGAATGTACTGAAAATTATTACATTCTTATTGGGTGATTTGCTATGGACCTTTTCATTATGTTTTTGGAGAAAAATATTGTCTAGTTTTGGTTAGTAGTAGTCACTGACGATGCTCTTATTCTGTTTAAAAATGACCTCCATTGGCTCTTTAGGCCTTTAAAGGAAAGCGCACAGACATTGCCTTGATATCTTAGAGATTCTCTGAAGGGTCCCTAAGCAAGTCCTTTCAGCAACTGTTGGAAAAATCCATATTTTTGACGACTGAAAGGTTTCTGTACATAAAGAAAGTCGACGGAACGGTATGTGAAGTAAGAACATTTATCTGAACAGGACTGTATTTTAGAAATATTTTATTTTATTCATTATAAGGGGTCAAAACAGGAAGTCGAAATCTGAATATTTGTATAGTTTTGTTTGAATGCCTAATAAGTATGGTTGTATTGTTTGTACATATTGTAAATACTCTGGGATAAGATGAGCTACGTGCATGAAAATCAAAGATAAAGAAAAAAAAAGATGATTTAAAAAAAAAAGCATTAGTGGCTATGCTCTGTAAAACTTTCACTATAAGAATATTTTATTTTACTTTGAATGTTCTTGAGAAGAACATTTTGCTAAAGCATGACCTTACTGCAAATATGAAAAATACCATACTTATGAGGTAGATGAAAACAACACGCATTATCATTAGACGACAATGGTTACGTTTACATCTGTTTCATCACGGGCTACCGAGAGACTCTTTCTCCACTGGTGCCAAGTAAAGTGAATGCTGACTGTTTAATGAGAAATAATAGGTTCATCCTCGCTGAGCAGAAGACAAAGCAGTGAAATGGGAGCACATTAACTTTCATCACTTTATCCCCACTGACCAGTGAATACAAGAAGTGCCACAGAGAGGAGAGGATTTCATAAGTAGACTTTTAGTCTTCAACATTTCTATAGTTTCTCATATTGTAAATTCAAAACACAAAGAAATTTTCGATCTTATCAATGTTTGCGACCATCTGTATACAACGCGACCATGTTATATTATATTATATTATATTATATTATATTATATTATATTATATTATATTATATTATATTATATTAAAAGGCTGCTCATTTTTCAATTTAAACATGCAACACTGATGGAAAAAGCGGTGACAGTTAAAGACTGGCGAGTCTTTCCTGCATGACGTGACTGGACATTTTGGTGCTAATAACAACGATGTAACAGGATAACGAGAAGAAACGCTTGGCCGATGTTGAGCTTTGACAAAAGAGCCAGCTGTTTGCACATTTCGGCAGTAAAGTAGCTTATGTCTTGTTCTAGTGGTTTTGGAGGCGCATCACTTCCTGAGCGTTTAATTAGGGTCCAAACCGTCAACAGGCAGCACTTCAAATACGCTGAAAATGAGAATAATGGCACACAAATTGATTTTTAATAAGGTCATGAGTCTATTACTTTTCCATTCATTTCAAATTCATTGTTTAAGTGGTGCCATATTGAGGTTTGTTTTCTACAACTGTGTAAAATTTGTTGTTGGTTTCTTGGTTTGTTTGTTGTTGTTTTTTTTTTAATATTTTTTAATGTGTGAACTGTTCAGAGTGTTCGTGTGGAAAGTGCCTAATCACAGCAAATTTCACTCAACATGCAATGTAACAACTGGACGAAGTGAATATTTGGACAATGGAAACGTGACATTCCGTCATGCTGATTATTTTATGTATGATAATGTTTTCTTCCAGTGTGCTCTGTCAGTATTGCAGAAAGCTCAGTTAGTATTTCAAGCCTGTTGGAACTGCCAGTCAGGATTGCACACACAGTCCAGTGGCTATTGCCTTGCATTCATTCATTCATTCATTCATTCATTCATTAAGAAAGAAGTTTAGGATGTCTGCTATTGCACTGCTGGAGCCACATGAGAAGGTCTTATTATGCTTGCATGGGAAACATAGATAACCGGGTGACTAAAGCACACCCAGAGCATGCTTATTTTTGTAGATTTGTTAGACAGATAGAGTTGAGGAAGAAATAATGTTCTATAAAGCAATGCTGGTTTAGTAGCTCATACAAGGTTGGAGGGTACAGAGGTAATGAAACGGAGGGCAGAAGAGAGACGTTCAGTGTATAGGTTTGATCAGTATTCACATTTACTCGAGCGGCACACGCATTTCTCAACCAAGGTTTTAATTCGTTTCTTACTGCGTTCAGTCACGTCAACAAATCAGCTGTTGATGCTCATATCTTCACGCCACTTTTACGCATGCACATAACAGTGATGTGTCCTATATATACATATATACATATATAAATACGAAACCGGGTCAGAACGTGCGTTGTACTTGCAGGCAGTGGATAACCACGACCTCTAGAGTGAATCTCCTAGCATTAGTGACAAGTTAGCCTCACTTTTTGTATTTTTACTCAGGGTGCCAAAACTGGGGAGGGGGAAGTGGAGCAGGTCACTGGAGAATCAGCTGCTGCTTACTGGGAAAATGAGCCAGAGCCGAGTCCTGATCAACTTACTGTGATTTTGATTATTCCATGCTGTTCATTTTTATTGAAACATACAAAGCTGATTTGTTTTTATGCACCATAGAAGTATGTACTGTTCCTGAAAAAAGCCCCAACAAAACACAAAAACGACAGTAGGAAGAAAGGCATCCCAGGGTAGTGGAGCTATAATTGTTGGTGTGTGAGCTACAGTCCTGTATGTGCTTACATTTCAGACAGAAACACTGCCATTGATAGATATAGAGTATGAATTTTGAAAGAAAAAAAAAGTACAAGGTAATAAATAATAAATAAGAGTATTGACCTCATTTCTAATGTAAAAGATTTCCCCTTTTATTTCAACTTTCGAGCTGTAGGGTGCTTGATAGATGTTAGATGGACCATGGACTCACAGGGCGTAAGGTTCTCCTGAAATGCTTACCGATGATCATCACAGCCCAGACATGGTCTCACGTTCAGCTCACAGGCATCTATCTTAGTGTTAGTGTTATTCTTTATTCATTATTGAAACTACCTTTCCTCCTTTTCTGCACCCATCCTCAATAAAAGGCACATCGAGGTAACCGAGCCGAAATCTGTCTCACAAAACTTTCCACTTGTGGACATAGAGCAATAAACATGTTTTATGAAGTTGAGACCTGCGAATCTTATGGAGATTAAAAAACAAACAAAAACAAACAAAAAAAAAAACAATTGGACACATGCAAACTTACACTTATGCAAATGCCGATAGGCTGGTGTGAGATTAGTGTTCAGTAGGCCTAGTTTATGGACAGCAGTTATAGGACATCTTTTACAGACCTGCACGTTTTCATCATTCCCAAAAACCCAGAAAAATAGCGGCCCTGCTTTTATTCTAGGCCACTGGGGCCTTGACACTTTGCATGTGTAACTAGTGATAGAGCTCTTTTTCTCTCCTCTCTAGCTGTCTTTCCTTGCTATGTAGCCTTTGTCCCCCCCACCCCCACCCCGATTTGTTCAATCTTTCATTTCTTTTTAAAACTTTGTGTAATACAGATGTTTTTTCCCCTTTCTTTTCTCCCTTCCCCTAATGTAAGTTTTATTTTTGTAACTGCATGTTAAACCGTCACTGAAATGATGGATATGTTAAAAAAAAAAAATAGAGAGAGAACTCAGCTGCTGAAGCCATGCAAAATGTTTTGAATTGCCCTTAAAATATGAAAGATGTTTTCTGAATGCTTTATATTCTTTCTGCTGTAAAATAATAAAAAGGGAGAAAATGAAAAAAAAAACTGTGTGTTTAAATGAGTATCCGTGGAGAAACAAAGACATATATCATCCTGCCTCAACTGATTGGTTGTTTTTTGTATTTCACTTTGGCTTAATTTACTATTGTGAAAATGTGCTTTATAAAGTCCCACCCACTGTTATATTACAGACTATACGGCACATAATCAGAATTAAGATTTGAGTGAGATAGAAAACTGATGAACATTTTGTCTGTAAGGTGTTTAGTAAAACTTGTACAGTTTTATTGTTTATTTGTCTCCCCTGGTGGACAGTATTAATACTACAGTTTTTGCTTTATTTGAGTGCACATAAAACACACATCCATATCAGTGTGACTACAGCCTATAGTTAAGGGATATGTTGTATATCTGGACCTTGTGAATTAATGGGTAAGTGTAAGTGTAAGTGTAAGACAAACCTAAGTTACTGAAAGTCCGTCGACTAACTAGCCATCTATGTCTCACAGTTGTGTTTTCCAGTTAGATGTGTATTTGTTAAAATTAGCTTTCTTTCTTAGTTTTCACCTTTATCGGTCAAGCCTCCATATTTCATGGTAGAAGTTATATTCATGAAAACTTTCAGTGGGAAGTTTCAAAGTTTCAGTAGGACTGAAGCTAGAAGAGCAATTTCATGTTGAGAACACAAACAAGCGACATGTGTAATTGTTTATATGTTATAATTGTTTTTTGTAAGCAAATTGTCTGTCTAACATTTTTGGAAGGAATTCCTAGTGTCAGTATTTTGTAGCGATAACAGGTAATGCAGCATATTTTCACCTTTTTACATTATAACTTTTAAAAATGAAACAAACGACTGCAAATTATGTCTTAATGGACTTTGCTTTGTGCACAGGGGCATCGTCTTGCTGGAACACGTTAGGGCCTTAGTTGCATTGAAGGGACATGTTAATGTCATACAAAGACATTTTAGATGACTGTGTCTTTCCAAGTTTGTGGCAAATGTTTGGGGGAAAAGCCACATATCCTATGGGCGTGATATTCAGATGTCTACATACTTTTGGCCAAATACTGTAGCTAACTAATTTGCCTAGAAGAGGAGAAGCTGCATACTGTATTTGTGATCTACAGCAGTACAGTATATCACTGTGAAAAAGGTTGATAGCGGGGACCAGTCACTATACTAACACACAAATGCAAAGCAGCAACAATTGTGTTTATTTTAGTGATTTTTATGTTTTGCTATTTAAAGGTCTACTTTTTTTTATTATTAAAACTCAACACTTAATTGTTAGTTTATTAACTACATGTAGCTCTGTCCATCAATGGGAAATAAAACTGACCTGGTTCCTAGTACCACTGGTATGAGTGTATCAGGTGATGTAGCATGTTTGGGGTTGTACACACTGTAAGCTTACTGACACTTTTCTTGTTTTTGCACCTTGTAGGTGTGCACTTAATTACTTAAGCTTGTCTCATCTCATGCATGTTATTTATTCTCGAGCCCTTTATGAGAGCTCAAGTGTTAATTAATGAACAAGTCTAACCTATTTTACTGATGGTAATAAAGGCTTTCTTTAGTTTTGAACAGATAAAACAGAGAATGTACTTGAATCCAGAAGCCAGTTGAGAAAAGAGGATTAAAAATCTGTGTGTTTTGAGAGGACAGGGAAAATATCACAATCTGAACTTTGCTCTGTGTTGTTCTTATCTTGTAGATCATTTGATAAACATCGAGCAATGGCTATAGATGTGAGGTTTATTCAAATCTCAGTTAGACCTCTACGCAACACATTTCTCTCGTGTTCATGCACATTATACTGCTGATCAGGAACAGACCTGCTGAGGATTTGATATAAGATTCACTGCACTGTGTACGGTATTATAGAGCTACTAAAATTATGTTCTTCCACATAAATCAAATGGCCATCAAAGACATTTTTTTAATGTAACAGTTTATTAATGGTCAGTATGTACTTATTACAGCATTTACTAAAAAGAAAAATGATGCTGTGTGCTGTGTATCAATATCACACAACATTTTTAAAGGTTTACAGAACATCACAGAAATGGCGGTGTGCAAAAATATAAACAACCCCAAATACCTGTGGTTAAGAGGCTTCAATTGTATCTCATCCAGTGTGTCAACAACAGATATGTATTTTGAGGGTGTTTATCAATGCTGTACCTGTGTGTGTGTGTGTGTGTGTGTGTGTGTGTGTGTGTGTGTGTGTGTGTGTGTGTGTGTGTGTGTGTGTGTGTGTGTGTGTGTGTGTGTACATGTTATGTTGGTATCTGAAAACAAGCCCAGTCTCTCAGTCATGCATGTGATTTTCCATCTCAGTATTAAACACAATACTTCCAGAAGCAGTCCGCTCCATTGCCCCTCTTTCTGTATGGCCTCTTAATACCAAGTATGTGATTGAGAGAGCTTAGATGGCCTGGTTTCTCCAGCAGAACCTGCAGGCAATTCATTTGTTGGCACGTTTTATAAATTTTATTATCATGCAGACCAATGTAAAACTAGTTGGTGATTGGAAACTTTGAAAACTAGATGAAACAGTTAATCTCACCTCTTTTAGAGCTTCTTTAGGGAGCAACCCGGACACTCTGAAACCTTAGGAAAAAAGTTTTATGAAATGTTGGAACTGACTTCGATGACAAATTAAAAGGTATTAAAATGCTTAAGTCAAATTCATTCACAAGGTAATTCACGTTCATCAGTCTTACCATCTTTAGAGAGCAGTGGGGCGTAATTGAAGCCCGCAGTCCTCTGGAGAAGGCTGATCAAATCCAGGTCCTCAGGACCGATTGCTCCTGCCTCCTCGGCTGAGTCTAAAATAACGACATACACGAGCAACATTTCAACAGTCTACAAGTTTTCAACATTACTGTTTTTTGACCTTTTGCATCTGAGTTCAGAACAGTATATAAAAGTGAATGCATAAAAAAGTAATTTTTCACATTTTGGCTTGGACAGGATAATATTTATAAAACCTGCACTTACCAATTCCTTGGTAAGACATATCTGCTGTTTCTGAGACAGGGTGTGCCAGCAGTTGGCCGAAGGAAAGCAGGAGAAGAGTCCAGGACAAGATCAAGTTGAAGTCCATCTTTACTACAACACTGTTTTTCTCCTAAAGCTGTGCTGTCTCACTGAGCCAAGTAAAGATGGTGGAAATGCAGCAAATAAGATGGACCTTGAGTTTATATACTTCCCCGTTCTCAGCGTCATGTTGAATGTGTAAATCACCTGTGTTTTATTAAGCCTTTTTGCATTTAGAATCAGACTGGAGTCCGTCACCTGCGTCAATGAACATGGCAGTAAAATCAGGATAGGTTTTGAGTCCTATGCGCCAGGCCTGGCCCTGTTGACAGTTTCTTTTTTTTAAGAGATGCATAAAATGCGGGACACAGGTGTCCAAATGTCCCTCTATCAACCAATGCACTTAGTCAGACAATGGCCAGGCTGTCTATGGACATGTTTACAATAGCTGTCATTTGACTGCTGTAGACAAAAATACATTTTATATTGTCTTTATCACAAAGTACATTTTTTATTAGAATATTTTTTCCACAAATTGAATCGTTTAAATTGTGGTTATGCTGGAACATGAATATTGGCTCTTATAAAAATCCAAGCTAATTCACATGTATTGTAGCTTAGTATCAGGTTTTTTGTTACCTTTTCATATAATAAATTAATATGACTTTATATATATGAAATTATTTTATATATATGAATATGAAATTAATAATTTATGCACATGCATATTCTCAATAAGAAGAAAGTACTGTATGTAGAAGAGTATGTATGTCATTTGTCTGTTAATTTATATCAGAGTTAACATTTGCTACTGAAGGGATAAAGATTAACATAGGCAAGGAGAGGGTATTATAATAATGATAATAATAATGATAATAATAATAATAATAATAATAATAATAATAATAATAATAATAATAATAATAATAATAATGTTTTATTATATTTAGTTTATTCTTTTTATATAATAATAATAATAATAATACTAACAATAATAATGATAATTATTATTGTTATTGTTATTGTTATTATTATTATTATTATTATTATTATTATTTCCTCCAGAAATGGTAAAATACCAAAATACTTTGCCTGAAAAAGTAAAGTGTACTTATTTAACTATTAAGTCCTCTGTTAAAAGTTAAGTTGCACTTAACGTAGAAAAGTATAAACTATTGTTTGTAAGTAATAATACAAAAAGGAAACATTTCTGAATCAAATGACACCGATTATGGTTACTAATGGTACATTTTGCATCGTTCTCCAAGGAACTTGTTAATAAATTTCAGCTAAGGCTTACTAACAACAGCATGTTCTTATGTTAGCATTTGCTAGGATGATGCTAACCCTGGGGTGAATGCTAACATTCGATTCGATTCAATTCAATTCAAGTTTATTTGTATAGCACTTTTTACAACTGACATTGTCTCAAAGCAGCTTTACATAACATAACATAAAACAAAAGGTTAATATAAAGAATAATATAAAGATTACTAGAATGCAAAATTCAAGATTAATATTAGATAGATTTAGTTCACAATGTGTATGTATTTATCCCCAATGAGCAAGTCTGAGGTGACTCAGGCAGCAGTGGCAAGGAAAAACTACCTTTGATGGTAAGGAAGAAACCTTGAGAGGAACCAGACTCAAAGGGGAACCTCATCCTCATATGGGTGACACTGGAGGGTGTGATTATAAATATACAGTCAAACAAATGTTGTATAGATCAGGGGCGGTTCTAGGATTTCATCTTTAGGGGTGTTTAGCCCTCAGTGAGAATTTAAAACAAGAAGAGTTTTATATTATATATTATATGACTACATACTAAGCCGAAAGTTATGGTATTGTTTAAAATGGCAAACGTGGACACCAAAATTTTATACATGATGTAATAAAGCCAGTCTTGAATCAAATCAGTTCATGTGCATTCTCTACGAACAGTGTGTCCAACGAATGCAGTCATTAATAAAAAAAATATTCACAAGACAAAGACCAAATCAATAAATGTTATTTTTATTTAGTATTGAATGGATTGTTTGCATTAATATTTCGTTTGTGCTATCAACTCTGGTAATAAGAATAGTGAAATTTCACTGCTTTTGGTTGCCGTCTTTGCGGTTTTCCGCCGATTAACGTTATAGAAAATGCCTCCAGCTCTGACTGCGCGTGCACGCTGCGCGTGCCTGAGCTTCTCCGTTCTAATAAAGCAGACAGCTGATGACGCACTTTTGAAAGACTACAACGCACGTGCGTAGAAGCAAAGTAAAAAAATCGCTCTTGAAACTAATAAATAATTTTCGTTCCTATTGATGACATGTCCTGCATTTTAGCGTAAATTTTATTGTTTATTTATGAAAGTAAAAATTATACTTTTAGTTTTAGGGTGGCTGAGATCACAGACAGGGGGCTGAGCCACCCTAAAAAAGCCTAGAACCGCCCCTGGTATAGATGCAAAAGATCATAGAAAGATAGGTATCTTTCTTGCAGTTAGACCTAAAGAAGGTCACTGTAAGACTTAAAAAAATAAATTATTATAGTGTAGTGAAATGTAGTGAATTCTTGTGTATGTGTATCTACAGAATAAAGTACTGTAACTATCTGTTTTAGGAAATGTAGGCTATTAAGTGAAAGGAAAGTTATTAAAAAAATGAAGGAAAACAGCATAGCACTTAACACAATTCTTTGTGATGCTCATATATTTTGTTCATATCAGTGCATAAATAATTTAGAAATAACCTTAGTTTAACCCATATGATGAACACATTGATCATTCACTGCATTCACCCTGTAGATATATTCAGGGTAATTTTGAGTATTTATTTACATTTACATTATTTGGCAGACGCCCTTATCCAGAGCAACTGAGCGTTAATGGCTTTGTGGACCTAGGATCGAACTCACTACCTTCTCATTGGTAGCCCAACACCTTAAACACTAGTCTACCACAGTTAACTGTCCTTGATACGTACTTTGGAGAAAAAAAAATTTACTGCTCATTCCACACTTCATCCCTGCACTGCCATTGTAATTTACATACACGTATATTTTATTGATAAATACACTGTATTTTTTTAAATACAGTGTAAAAAGAACAGCTAGACTGCCATCTAGTGGTAGAAATTAGTAGTATCTAGTAGCCAGAGGTTTAAGCTTGTCTTCACATTTGTGAGAATCTATGGGGGGAAAAATTGTGAAAATGTTAACTTAGACATAAAATAGAAATGTTTACTTATCTGGACAATGTATGTGTTACTCTGTGTGTAATTCTCTTGTGATTCATAGCCTGAAACTAATAGGAACACAAACTGTACACTTGCAATTATTATTATTATTATTATTATTATTATTATTATTATTATTATTATTATTATTATTATTATTATTATTTCAAAAGTATAAAAAAGTATTATAAAAGTTTGCATAAGGGTATGTTAGGGTTATGTTTTCCATACCATTGGGGTACCTGAGAGGTACAAATTATTTACAGTTTAAGCAGACTGTAAAAATGATTTAACAAAAAATAAACTAATGGGAAAAAAATGTTAACCGAAACAAACGTACACAAATCAATAGCTTTGATTTAGAGGTGTGTGTGTGTGTGTGTGTGTGTGTGTGTGTGTGTGTGTGTGTGTGTGTGTGTGTGTGTGTGTGTGTGTGTGTGTGTGTGTGTGTGTGTGTGTGTGCGCGCGTTTTGGACGGCGCCTGCAGCAGTGATACGCCTGAAGTTTGTCCTCGCTGGCTTTCCATCCCTCAGACAGCTCGGCTTCAGTGCCACAAACAGGGAAGAATTTCCATCAAACTCGTTTGGAGCTGTGACTCATTCACCCTGAAGTGTCTGTATCGCATTTACACCTTACACTTTACATTAAACACAAACACAAACACACGCGTGACATGTGGACTAACACAGAGCAGCCGGTGTAGTTTATTCATCAACTTTACATCAGATATTCAACAAGTAGGACTGATCTCTCTGGGCGCTTTACACACTGCTGCTCAGGTAAGAGACGTTTATCACCTCTTGTTTACACGGAATTTCACTGTCATGTGGTTTAGAAAGTCCCGTCGAGTCAGAAAAGAATAACATAGTAACTAGAATTGCATTGTTAGCTGTTGCGATGAAACACAAGAGTCATATTCCTGAGAATGCGGAATCACCTTGTGTCTCTCTCACACACACACACACACACACACACACACACACACGCACATATACACACACGCACACGCACACTGCTGTTTTATCTGATATCTGATTGATACAAATTACTTTTAATTCATTCCTTACTGACAAACCAAATTAGTTGTTAAATTATCAATATATTTGTGAATTTGTGTCAATTTGTTTATCATTGAATGTTGTTTAGTATCCACCATGAACACACACACACACACACACACACATTTTATGCTGGGGGGGATCAGCATATAAAATCCCTCACTGTTAATTTAATATTAACACCTTATTATGGTGCAATTCATCAAATCATGCAGATACAAATCAAGATCTTTTCAAACATAAGAATGTGTGAAAAAGTCTGATGTCTGTGACTTTAACCATGACATGGTTGATGTCTGTGACTTTAACCATGACATGGTCATCGTTGCCGGTTCGATTATTTCAGAAGCTGCCTGATTTCCTGGGATTTTCATTCCCAATCGTCTCTAGAGATTACACAGAAAGTAAATTTGCGATGGAAAAAACATCTTGGGAGCAGAAGATCTGTCTGATGCTGGAGCACAGAGGATAATGACCATGCTGGTATGAGCTGACAGAAAGTCCAAGTCCATTTCTGTCTTTTTTTTCTTTTCTTTTTTTTTTTTAATAAAAGTCATAGCAACAATCCAATTCTAATAAATCGAGAGAGTGGCAATAATACTACAGTAGGTATGGCTGACCTGCATGTTTAAGTTACCTGTAAAGTCGATCTTGGTCAGATGGAAATGGTCGTGAGACAGATTTAGCTGAAAGCCTGAATAAAATGGCTCTATTTTACTTTGGGTTAGTTCCACACCAGCACTGTGAGAAACCGAGGCAAAAGTTAGTACCCCTAGTGGTTAAGGTGTTGGACTACCGTTTGGAAGGTCATGAGTTCGAATCCCAGGGTCCACCAAGATGCTACTGGTGGGCTCGTGTGTGAGGCCCTTAACCCTAAATTACTCAGTTGTATAAATTGAAATAAATTGTAAGTCACTCTGGATAAGTGTGTCTGCTAAATGCTGTAAATGTAGTACATGTAGAAACTCTTTGCAATTATGGTGAGCAGAAAAAACAACAAACTTTGAGGTGGATGTGCTACACTAGAAGAAGACAACATCGAGCTCTACTCCTGTCAGCCATGAACACGAATTTGATGCTATCATGACATGAGCATAGACTCCCTGAAATTAGGTGAATTTTTTTCTCAACTGTCATGTTTTGTTGAGTCTGTGACCATCATATCTGCAGATCTTTTCCTGGCTGACAGGAGTGGAACACAATGTGGTCTTCTGCTGCTGTTGCCCATTCTGGCTCAGAATTTGATCTTTTGTGAATGCTAAGATGCTTTTCTGATCAGCAGCTCAAACCAATCTGGCCATTTTTCTCTGATTTCAACGTGGCGTTTCTACTGAACCGTTACACCATTCTGAACTCTAGAGAGCTCTGTGTGAATTTCTCAAGAGATCAGCAGGTTCTGAAATACTCTAACCAGCCCATCATCATGTCAGTGTTGAAGTCACAGAGATCACATGTTTGTTTGGGGAAGACTTCATATGTTTCATGGTTCATCATTCTGATATAACTGACATTTTAACCGAAAAGACGTTTCATACGTTGTTTAAGGTCTTGATTTTGAGATCTTGTCTAGATGAAATTTGACTTATTTGTTTGGATTCTATTGTTTTCCTCGTTGCTTTGGCTTATGTTTTGAATTTTTGGGTTGATGTCTGACACACCCACAAATGGTCACCAAGTTTTATTTTGAAAGTGTCTTTTGTAATAAATAACTTTTCTAAAAACAATTTCTAAAAACAATAATTTAAATTAATTTATATATATATTTTTTTTTAAATAACATAAATAAATGTTATTTATGACATTACAATTCTGTATGTCTTCTTCATAGTTTGTTCGTGTGGAGTGTGTTTGCGCACTGTACTCCTTCAGACATCAAGTATCGGAGCAGGCCATGTCTTTGTGGCCATGAGGAATCATGGCAGAGTTGGAGGTGGATCAGTCTAACCTGCCGCGGGTTCAGGAGGGTAAGATTACTGCCGTGCCTGCTTTATGACTCCCTCTATGTCACCGATAAGGCTCAGTGAGCAGCCAAGTTTCTGCACAGGATGATTTACTTTCTAGATATCTCACTCTGCAGTCATAACTGTAAAGCAGCATCACATGAACAGGACTGATAAGAGTGAGGAATCTGATGAACATTCCAGATGCATTCATGTTGACTCACTTAAATTAAAGCTTTTTAAGTCTGGGGTATTCTACAGATAGAGCAATCTGCTCTTTAATGTTTAGACTTAAAGCAAATTATGTGGATCTGAAATGTTTCTCTCAGAAAAAAATGTAGGGTGATTTTCTCATGTAACTCCCTTTCTACAGACAATGTGCTTATTGTGTGAGGTTTGCAGTTATTGGAGCACTGACTGGGAAATGAAGCTCCCAGTAGGTCACAGTAAATCACTATACATTTATATTCACACTGATATACACACTTCCCTTTTCTTAATCTTGTTTGACTGTTTCCGATATAAGAGATTGATCATAAGTTATTTGGCATCCACATCCTGTTTACATGATTTCCTGATATACGGCTTTCCCATTTTCTCTTTCACTCTCTCTACCCTCCATGTTCCCTGTTCTATAAAATAATTTTCCACTGACGGCTTATCATATGTTGCGTTAGTCTCGGTCTGCTGGCTGTCCTGATATAGAATGACATGACTGGGGGATTTTAGGCCTTGGAGAAAAAGCAGCTCTGTTCCTTTTGACCTTTGACCGCTTCCCCGTCAATCATCCTTATCCTCTATCCGCTCACACGCCTATAGCCAGACAGATATATTTATAGCCTTCTGCTGGGGGGATAAAGCTGGGTGGAGGAGTATGTGGGGAAACGGAGGTTTAGTGTCAAACAGAAGCTCCTTCACTTTCCTTTCACTTTCCCATGTGTGTTTTTTCTCTTTCTGTCCAGTCAGCCACTTGGAACTAATGTCACTCTTAAAGTGTCCAGATAAAATATTTGAGCTGTCATCTCTTTCTTAGGGTTTGAGAGGAAGAGTTTGAAATCCTTCCCTTAAAAAAATCGACACAATCTCCTTAGAAATTGAGAAAAGAATTGATCTTTTTTCTATCTAACAGTGGATAGATGTGGGGATTTAAAATCTCGCATAGGTAAATTTAGTCCAAATGAGTTTTCCGTAGGGAGAATTGGGACAAATATTATGTTTCAAATGCAGGGGATGGAGATTAAGCTATTATTTCGATGTCGTGTTTCTCTTTACCTGAAAAAGCAAAGGCAGAACGGACTGCGAAAAAAACACGCCATGCAAATTTTAAAGCTTAAACAAATTTTTGCAATAGCTTCATCTGGACAGAATTACTTTCGCTAGTCGGCATTCGTTATAACATTTTGAGATGAACAGTCCGTGTGAGTCTGAACAGAATTATTCTCATAAACACAAATGGTCATGTCTTATTCTGTATGCTTGCTGCTTTGAATATAAATGATTTGGCTGCTTTAACCCCTTTTTATTAAGCTGCATTGTCACGTTTCACTGAATATTGGAATTGTTAAGTGAGTATTAGCAGTCAAATGAGAGGAAATACCTGCTAGAAATCACAGAGGTGTTAATTCATACACCACTATTCAATTAAATTCAATACACTTTTATTTGTATAGCGCTCAGAACAACGGTCATTGTCACAAAGGAGCTTTGCTGAAATATATGAACTATGCAATGCAGTTATAGTGATTTATACAGTAATTATAGTAACTGGGCAGTTCCTTAAAAAATGCAGATCTTCAGATTTATCAGGGAAAAAAGGAAGATAAAAAAACAAATATGACTAAATGTGGATGTATATTAAATCCCAGCATGTGAATCAGTTCCTTAATCATGTACGAATAGGGCTGTTGGTTGTTTTAATAGCTTATGGTTCTTCATCAGTCTTCTTACCACGCAGCACCAGCTGTTCCTTTGCTTTGTTAAATCACACAGCTTTACAAAGGTTTAATGCTGTTTTGGTTTTTTGTTTTGTTTTTTTTTTCCCCAGAGGGAAAATAATAATTTATAATCTAAATTATAGACAGCGCTCATGTTTAGTTTTAAGAATTTTGCAGACACATTATATCCAAAGAGTGTACATTCGTGCGTTTGTACAGAAACACACAAAAGGCCCGACTCGTCTCGGTGTAACCTGAGTCTCTCTATGGGCTGGACTCCTACAGAAACTAGTTAGCCCACTAGCGAGCCACACCCTCATTTAGGCCACTCTTCAAAAATATGAAGCGAACTGATCCTGCAGATCTGAGCTGAACCGAAAGCAAGAAAAGGCTTTGAGTTCTGTTCTCCAGCAGGTTGTTGATCAAGATAACATGTTAACAGGATGGAAATCAGAAAGCAGGATTCTGTTTATTTGGGTTATTTAGGTCAGTGTATTTCATTTGTTGACTCAAAGGTGTGACAGCGTAATTATAGACATAAATACAGACTATTGCATGTAGGAGACTACTCAAATCCATGGGAGGGAGGGATGACTTTACAGATACATAGTCCTCTCCTGATATAATCTCTCGTGATGAACTATTGTGTTGGAAACTGCAAGGAAAAAGGCAGAATATATTTGGATAACATTTTCACTTATTGCACCTAAGACATGACAGAATGTAGCTGTGAGCTGTGCATGCATTATAGTTCTAGTCTTCTATACTGGACTGTACTGGATTTTTTTCCAGAGTTTCACCCATTCTTTATTCTTACTGCTGACTCTCGAACTTTTTGTCTGTTCAAATGGATTAATACACAACAACCAGACTGTGCTTTCCATTCGTGTGCACTGCATAGGAGCATCTGATGTTAAACCCACACGTATTTTTTTTTCCCCTTTCAATAAATATACATGTTTGTGACCTGTACGTATAAGACACATTTCTATCCGAGTTTGTCGACTCTTGGAATTTCTATCACAGTCTATATAAATGTTGGTCATTTTTGCTATATACAGTATGTA